>NC_140935.1:13648518-13753215 GCF_014529385.1 Adiantum capillus-veneris
AACATCTTTTGACAAAGCATCACTAAAATCATCACAATCCCTTCTTACATGGTTTGTACTATCACACCAAATACATCTATTAACAAACCCTTCTTTGGGCTGTTGTCTTTGCCTAGGAAGTGGCCCTGATGGTTGGCCTTTTTCTTCAAGCTTTGCAAACTTCACCTTCAAGTCACGCATTCCCTTCACAAGCTCATCTAGCATGGACTCATCAAACTTAGAAGCGATAAAAGTAGGCTTTACCATTTTGTCAGAAGTTGAGGTGGAAGGACTTATAGTGTTTACTACCATCTTGTCCCTTCTTCTTTGTCGTTTGGCAAGCAGTGAGACAACACCTTCAACCTCATTCCAATCGGTCTTTAGTCCTTGCTCAGCATCTTTATCTTCAAGAAGAAGCTCCAAATTTTCTTGAAACTCTTTACCTGCAGCTTGTAAGAAAAGATCTGTCTTCTCTGCATCTAGTGTGGCTCTCTCTGTCCTAGTGAGTTGTGCATAGCGCCGCTCAAATTCCCTAAGTAGCTCTGTTATTGATAGTCCTTGCTTTGGCTTGACTACCCATTCTAAGAATGTCCTTTTGGTCACTCTCTCCGAGTCCTCCATGAAATATTCCTCCTTTAAAGCTACTTTGAGTTCTTCCCAATTTCTCCCATGCCCATCTTTAATTGCCCTAACATGCTCCCTAATTTCTGGAGCAACAACTAGCTCAAAGCTTTGAATCATCTCACCTTCTGACACCCGATGCAGCTCCATCTCCTTCACATACTCGCGTAAGTACTTGGTTACATCTTTGCCATTGAACTGATCCATTCTGTTGACGATCGCTTGTATGGCCTTTGTTGCTGAAATCTCCCTTCTTTCAGTAGCATGTTGTTGTTGCATGAACATTGCAAATGCTTGAAACATTTGCATTGTTGCTGGGTCAAAATGCATACCCTGTTGCTCAACATGATCACCCATGGTTACCCACAAACTCTCACCCTAGCAGTTTCGCGTCGGGTTCACCAAAAATATGTCAAGAAATTTGTGGTCTTGCCAGGAAAGCACCGGGCTTATGGCTGTGAGAGTTTGTGAGAGAACTCAACAAAAACTATATGAAGGAGTTAAATCATAGATGCCATGAAGACTAGGGTTTGGAAAGAAGTGCAATCAAAGAAGACTCACCCTTTCTCTCTTGCACTCACACACACACAAAGAAAGAACGCAAAAGAGAATGTCAAAACAATACGAAGATGAAAACATCAAGGCTATGGTCATATCGTATCATGGGTAATATGAAAGGGTTAATGGATGAGTTAATGGCATTCAATCTTGGCTGACCAAATAGGCTACGAATTGTTCTTTGGAATTGTAGTTTTGTGCTTACCATAATATATATATTTTGTCTAGTGATTGGGATTAATTGTGTGTACAAATCCTCTTGGTTCATAGCAAGATAACTACGCTTACATCAAAAGAAAAATTATAGTCTATGAGAGGTAGTATGATGGGATCCGGTGATAGAAGTATTTCATTGAGCCTTTCAGGGCCGAAGAGAAACACTATACGTTGTTGAAAGTGTATTTTACGGCTAATCCATACGTTAATTCTAATAGATCGTACAGAGTGAAAGCGATAGAAATGATCATCATGTGGGTTATTCATCTAGGATAGTATGTGAGAAATGTAGATATGAGAGAAGTGAAGAGATGAGAAGTTTCCCTCCCAAGCCCTATTCTTGCCCGTAGGCAATAAGGATACTGCGGGGAGAGATGTACCTGTAGCAAAGAGAACCTAGAGAGGATGAATGAATGGGAGAGATAGGTTTGGTTAAGGAGATGAGATTAGATACATATATATATGTTGGATTAGAGATGAAAATGAAAACAACAAGAAATCAAGAAAACATCAATGTAGAACACATCTTACTTGAAACCCTTCGGCACCATTATTGATGGAGAGAGAAGAAGAGTGGATAATTCCACTTTGATTGATACGCCATGTACAACACCTTTTTTGATTAGAGTTGATCCTCCAAGGATGGCGTACAAGAATGGCTAGTTTTCCTCTAGGAGAAAGTGTAGGCTTGGGCTTATGTTAATGGGGCTAAGTACAATTAGGCATTACTACTCACTCCCTCAAGAATTCCTCTCATCAATGGCTTGAATGCTTGAGTTCCCTCCAAGGAAGAAGAGGTCCCCTTTTATAGGTGAAGGGAACCCACAAGGGTTTACACAAGAAGAGAGGAGCCAGTGTGAACAGGAATTGGAAAAGTTGGAAATGAGTTGTCCCCGCATGATGTGGGCAGACTGGGGTCCAGTATTTTGATCATATCTCCTCAACCGTAGCTCCAAATAAAAAAATAAAAATATGGGCAGAAACTTCAGCTCATTAGCTACGAGTTTCATTTTAAAATCATTCTCCAATTCGGATTGGAACCTTGTGTAAAAAATTCATCAAAATAGGGTCCATTTATGGCAGCAAAAGTCTTCATGTGGTCTCCTTAGCCTTGACTTTCATTTAATTCCCAAGGACACCTCATGCCATATGAAAGCATGACATTTCTCCTTAACAAAGTTTTGTAACCATGCTTGCAATAATGCATTAAAATAAGTGTATCTTTGAAATCATGCCACCTAGTGTCCCACTAGGATTTGATTCTCTCCTAGTAGCTATTTAAAAAGAAATATAAGAAAAGTATAAAAAATACATAGAATATATATATATTGGAGTTTACCTTAGATATAGGATCTAGCTAGGGTGTGAGATGATAATGAAATAGTAGAAATAAAGAATCAATGCTTTTTGCCCCAAGTTAAAGAGGCAGAGCTATTGATGTTTTTCCCATAGTATTTTCTGATGGTAAAGTAAGAATAGGTTACCCTTGAGAAAAATAATAGGATGAGATAGAAGGCTTATTATTATACTTAAATATGCATATGTACACTATAGTAAATATAATTATATATCTAAAAAAAATACAAGATAGATCTTGTAGCATGCGTTCCCACTATGTACGTGTCACAGCACGACAACACCAAATGGAGTCTGGAGCGAGAAGATATGGCCGTCGAAAACCTGGGTGCCTTTGTCGAAGGTTGGTCGCAGATGATTTTTTCAATTTTTTGAAGCCCTTGGTTTGAGGATGCCGGGGGGTCGAAGTGCGGATACAGAGAGGGTGATGGTAGCCCGCAAGATGGAGTTTCGATCGGTGTTTGCAGCTTGGCCACAGGAGGTTGGAGCAGTATGGGAGAGCTAGCCCAAGGCAGGTTGCAAAGTTTTTTTTTGGTCAAAGAAAGAAAATAATGAGTTTTTGGAGCCCTTGGGGCTCAAGTCTTAGGGGAATGCCACGTGGCAGGGGCCTAAAACCTACATGCGGGCGCGGGGCTCTTCAGCGCGGAGTATATAAGCTGGGACGGGTTACCCACATTGGCATCACAAGGTGGAGAGAGAGCTTGGAGCTCTTGGAGCGTGGGCTATGGTGTGGGTGCCTGTGGCGTTGCGCAGGCTGAAATGGAGGAGGGTTTTGGCATCAGTTGGGCGGTGCAAGGAGGTGGTGGGGCCCGTGGGTGGCCGCCGGTTGGTTGATGGAGTGATGATGTGGCAGGCCTTGCTAGAGGCGGGTTCCGCGGCTCCAAATTTTTGAGAAGGAGAGGGAGAGCAATAGAGAGGTCGCTATTGCCTCTCCCCCTCATGTAAGGGAGAGGCCCCGCAGCAACGTGCAAGGAGGTGCCGACAAGGGAAAGTGAAGTGCAAGGCTAAGGGTAAGGCAAAGGACAAGAAAGAGACAAACCGACCGGCCAAGGTGGAAGGTGCAAAGGGCAAGTGTGCACACCTTTCAAAAGCTTCCAAAAACACACTAAGCCAAGTGATGGCAATGCATAAAACTTCTAAATAGAACTCCAAAGGGAGTGCACGACATGGAATCACACCATTTTTCTTTTTTAATATTTCTAGGGACACCCCTATAAAAGGGTGCTTATGTTCAATTGTAAGGTTCTTTTCGGACCAATGTCTTTGGACCAAGGAGGATTTTTTGGCTTAGGCTTTTGGAGCTCTTGTTTTCGGTTGCCGAGGTTCATGCCGACAGGGTGTTGGATGTACATGCTATTGCCTGTGCTAGTAGACGGTTCCCTACTGTTTCAGGCATCATTTCCGCTTCCCCCTTCTCTTCTCTGCTTGTGTGCGTGTGTTTCCGGGTGTGTGTCAGCGTGTGTGCCCTCGAGGTTTGTCGTGCAAAGAGGGGTAGAGGGAGGTTTTTTGAGTGTGGAACGCTGTGAATTGAGCGGAGCAGGGTGATTGAGCCTGTCTGGTGCATTGCAAGGAGTGTGTGCGTATGGTTGTGTGAAAGCGGTGGTTTGTTAATGGGTAGTGTTGAGTTTTAAAGGTGAACTCTAGTTGATTGGGGCGCTGTGTATACCCTGGGCTATAGTGAGGCAATGTGTTGTGTGCTGGGTGTGTTCCCCTTCCCCTTCTCCATCTTCTGGTTCCCCCACTAAGCAGCTGTCTGATGCTCCAATTTGTGGTTGAAAGCGGTGTTTTTTTTCCAACAAAGCGGTTGGCTCACGGTCGAGATGCTTGATGGTAGAGGTTGAAGCTGACAGAGATTGTGGAGCTAGGTTTTGGCCCCATATTTACGGGCGTCAAAGATCCCGAGGATTGGTTAGAAGATTTAGAATTATGGTTGCTGTCGATGCGTATGTCGACGGATGAACAAAGATTACAGACGGTGCTGTTGTTCATGCGAGGTAAAGCAAAGGTGTGGTTCGATGCCTTAGAGAGCAGTGATCGAGAATCATGGCAAAGGTTGCAGAGTCAGTTTCTAGAGCGGTTTCGAGAGGTGATTACGGCGGAAAAAGCCGGCGCAAGACTGAAGGCTAACGTTACATCAAGATGTAAGTAAAGATTTCTCTCTTTTCATTGAGCAGTTTGAAGCTTGTTGGAAGCAGTTAGAGATTGCGACTGGGGTCAAAAGCAATCAATCTTTGAAGTTGTCAAAGCTGTTAGAGTGCTTGCATCCAAGGATTAGAGAAAAGGTCGAAGATGGCGCAGATACCTATGAAGACATGGTCTATCTGGCAAAGATAAAGAGCAGAAAGGTGAAGCGGAAGTTGGAGTTGGGAATGCTAAAGCCAGCAGATTATATGCCTGTTGTTGCGGAGGTAGCAGAGTGCTCTTGGGTCCAGTCAAAGGTGATTCCAATTGTGCAAAATGCAAGGCCGGTGGAGGTAAGACCTACTATTGGTTATGTTCCTTGGAGGTTTCGAGTGTGTGATGTGCCTGGGCCGAGGGTGGAGGAGCTTGTCAATGAGGAGAAGCTCCATGTTGAGGTGAACCAAGATGCAAAAGCGGTAGCAGATGTGGAGGTTCCAGTACGGATTGAAGAGGTAAAGCATGGTCTTGTTGAAAGTTTGCATAAAATGGTAGTAGAATGCAATCGAGATGCAGATATCGAGGGTTCAAAAGCTGATGAAGAAAGTGAGAAAAGGTGTGGTGATGGTCAAGCTTTTGTGGAGCATCAAGTGGATGAAGATGCGGATACGGAGTCGATATATGATGCCGATGGTGATGATGATATAATCTCAATTTGCTGGGAGACAAGCGAGGAGGATAGAGCGGATGAGTGCACATCCCATGACGAGGAGATGGAATCTGATGAACACGAATTGGTAAAGGTGAAGGTGGTGTGTGGTGCCATGCTGATGGTTGTGCTGATGAAAGTAGCGGTGGAATGTGCCATGGTGGTGCAACATGTGCAGACTTTTTCCAAGAGAGATAAAGCGGCCGTGTCTATGGCAGAATTGGAGATGAATGCGATAGAGAACGAGTTTCTCTCTTCCATGGAGGAGCATGATGCAGCGGTGGAAGAGGTGATTGAAGAGTAGGAGACTGAAGCTGGACAAAAGGAAGTGTTGAGCGACCTTGAAGGGCCAATCGATGATGAAGGGCTTGATGACAGTGTAAGCGAGTTCGAAGATGAGGTGCAAGAGAGCAAGAAGCCAGTGCAAGAGATGTGTTCTATGGCATATGGAGGAGGTTCCCAGGATGTGTCCAAGCTTTTGAAAGAGGTATGCAACCCATGGTTGAAAGGTATGGTTGTAAGTGCAACTGTGCAGTATGTTATCCATCAGATACGGGGTTCCTTTGAGAGGAGCTCTACTTTACATGGCTGGGAGGGAGGGTCGGAAGTGAGAGTGTTGGTTCTTACAGATGATGTGTGTGCAGAGCCATATAGATTGATGAGGCAAGATGATGTTCGAAGAGGTGCTAAAGTGCTATGGGCTTTTTGTGTGCATGGATGGCTACGTGCTTGGGTACGGCACTATTGGAGGTTGTTGCAAATGGATGAAAGTGAACAGAGCCAGGTGTTTCATCCAGGCGGGAGCTATGTTATGAAGGGGGTGGGGCAACCCACTTGAAGGTTTGATAATAGGGAGAAATAAAACATTGTATATATGGTTTGAGTTTTCTCATAGTGTGGGCTAGGTTTTGCAGTTTATAGTTGAATAAAGCTTTTATGTGGTTGAGCATAAATGCTCAACAGGGAGGTAAGCAATGATGGTGCAGCCAAAGTGTGTTGACTCTAGAAGATGGCAGCGACAGGTGTGTACTTAATAAAACATTAAAAACTTAAAACAATCAACCAAAAAACCAAAAAAAACCAACCCGCATGCGCCAACCTATACCCCCTCATGCACCCCTTCATTCTTGAGCGCCTATTGGGCCTACCCTCTGCCACATTGCTTGACAGCTCACCCACGACTCTTATTACCCGCCTGCCAACAAGGCATCGCACCCACCTCATCCTCTTTCTGCGCTTGTACTTGCCCACCTCCATCACCCCTGCAGCTGGCCCGGCTACACAATAACGCACCCACATGGAAGCGCAATAACTTCCTGGACTGCCCACACGCTCCTCCCGGGGTCCGCCTCCTTCACTATGTTGGGCTCCGGATGATTCGGAGGTCCGGGGGTGACGGTGGGATGGTGACCACCCGATCTCGACTAGCCGCGGCTCGGTGCCGCAGGGACGTGCGATGGACCTGGTTGGGGATGACGGACGATGGGACATAGTCCTGACCTAGATTTTCTCCTCACCTCACCGTTGGTGCATCCAATGTGTGTCGACTCTAGAAGATGGCAGGGACACGTGTGTACAAGCAAGCAGAAGCATGGAAAAGGACTGAAGCAGCTAGGAAGTTCATGGGATGATAGGTAGCAGCGGAATTGTATGCACGATGCGGCTTATAGGCCAAGGAAGACTACACAATGGGCTAATTGTGGTAGCAGGTTAAAGAGATGCAAAGTGTAGTTTTGGGGTCCAGGAATGAAGAGCTTGAAGTGTTGAAGGGACAGGTCCACACGGATCATCAAACCGAGCTACGGAGCCCAAGATATTGAAGGTTAAAGCTTTGGTGCTTTGCAGGGTTTTGCCAGACAAGGCAACTTAGGATAGGAGGTCCAAGTGGAGCTTGAGGTATAGATGTGTAAGCTCAATTCATGGAGCCTACCCGTCTTTTCGGATTGTGGATCGGAGCCACGGTTGGCAAGATATGGTCATCTAAAGTTTTTCCGAGGGCCGGGTCTGAGCCCACTTGGCCGCATTGGAGAATGTGCCATCTGGCATCTTCTCAGCCTCAACGAGGTTCTAGAGCAAAGTGTACACCATATGGAGCTAGCAGGAAGTGACTGCACGCCAAACGGAGTCTGGAGCGAGAAGATATGGCCGTCGAAAAACTGGGTGCCTTTGTCCAAGGTTGGTCGCAGATGATTTTTTCCATTTTTGAAGCCCTTGGTTCGAGGATGCCGGGGGGTCGAAGTGCGGATACAGAGAGGGTGATGGTAGCCGACAAGATGGAGTTTCGGTCCGTGTTTGCAGCTTGGCCACAGGAAGTTGGAGCAGTATGGGAGAGACAAGCCAAGGCAGGTTGCAAAGTTTTTTTGGTTAAAGGAAGAAAATAATGAGTTTTTGGAGCCCTTGGGGCTCAAGTCTTAGGGGAATGCCACGTGGAAGGGGCCTAAAACCCACATGCGGGTGCGGGGCTCTTCAGCGCGTAGTATATAAGCTGGGACGGGCTACCCTCATTGGCATCACAAGGTGGAGAGAGAGCTTGGAGCTCTTGGAGCGTGGGCTATGGCGTGGGAGTCTGTGGCGCTGCGCAGGCGGAAATGGAGGAGGGTTTTGGCGTCAGTTGGGCGGTGTAAGGAGGTGGTGGCACCCGTGGGCGGCCGCGGCTGGTTGATGCAATGATGATGTGGCAGGCCTTGCAAGAGGCGGATCCCGCTGATCCAAATATTTGAGAAGGAGAGGGAGAGCAATAGCGAGGTCGCTATTGCCTCCCCCCCCTCGTGTAAGGGAGAGGCCCCGCAGCAGCATGCAAGGAGGTGCCGTCAAGGGAAAGTGAAGTGCAAGGCTAAGGGTAAGGCAAAGGACAAGAAAGAGACAAACCAACCGGCCAAGGTGGAAGGTGCAAAGCGCAAGTGTGCACACCTTTCAAAAGTTTCCAAAAATACACTAAGCCAAGTGTTGGCAATGCATAAAACTTCTAAATAGAACTCCAAAGGGAGTGCACGACATGGAATCACACCATTTTTCTTTTTTAAGATTTCTAGGCACACCCCTATAAAAGGGTGCTTATGTTCAACTGTAAGGGTCTTTTGGGATGAGTGTCTTTGGACCAAGGAGGATTTTTTGGCTCAGGCTTTTGGAGCTCTTGTTTTTGGTTGCCGAGGTTCATGCCGGTAGGGTGTTGGATGTACATGCTATTGCCTATGCTAGTAGACGGTTCCCTGCTGTTTCAGGCGTTATTTCCCCTTCCCCCTTCTCTTCTCTACTTGTGTGCGTGTGTTTCCGGGTGTGTGTCGGCGTGTGTGCCCCCGAGGTTTGTCGTGCAAGGAGAGGTAGAGAGAGGTTGTGTGAGTGTGGAAGGCTGTGAATTAAGCGGAGCAGAGTGATTGAGCCTGTCTGGTGCATTGCAAGGCGTGTGTGCGTACGTTGTGTGAAAGTGGTGGTTTGTTTACGGGTAGTGTTGAGTTTTGAAGGTGAACTCTAGTGGATTGGGGCGTTGTATATACCCTGGGCTATAGTGAGGCATTGTGTTGTGTGCTGGGTGTGTTCCCCTTTCCCCCTCTCCACCGTCTAGGTACTACGGATGTGTGCGGGGGTTTGAGTGTGCCCTGTAATGGGAGTATCCCCCTCCACTTCATCACGTGGAGGTAATCGGGGGAGTCAGCCACGCACGGGGACTCCATGACCCAGTTTCGGGGCCGTCGCCTCGTAGCCAGCGGGTCTCTTCGGCGAGCGTCGGTAAGGTGCCATACGCGGACGGGTTGTCCGTTTTGGACGTTCAAGTACTCCACGCGGAGGTCTTGAGTTCCTCTTTGAGCTCAGCCATGTACATTCACGAACGCGCACCCGAGGCGCTCCTCGTTTGCAGACGAAGGCTGCGGAAGATTTCTAGTTGGTTTATTTCGGCGAGCGTCGGCTCGACGCTACACGCGGACGGCATGTCCGTTTTGGACGTTTAGGTACTCCATGCGGAGACCTTGGCTTCCTCTTTGAGATCAGCCATGCACATTCATGAACATGCACCCATGGCGCTCCTCTTTCTCAACCGACGGGCTACTGGCAGGTTCAGCCCACCCTGACCCGAGGCGATCCGGGACTTTTCGGCATTTTTCCAAGTTAGCCCAAAGTGGCCTGAGAGAGTTCTAGGGGGACCTCTTAGATATGCGCTCAAGGCCCGAATAGCATTGTTTGCTCAACATTGATCCTAAAGGCGCTTCCGCACTCAACTAAACTTCAACTCCGTGTCGTGCCGCCAAGGCTCCTGCACGCGTCAAGCAAGACGTGATCTCGGGCCGTTTTCTGGACGAGCCCATCAACGAGCCGCCAAAGGGACTCAAGTCAGTGGACGTGAGCCTCCTAGCATGCGAGCTCCAAGTTGCGGGCCCTTGGCCTCTAGGTGAAGGTGTTCATCTTGAGTGTCTCAGGCAGCCCCGTAACACTTGGTATCAGAGCTAATTCAACATCATCATCAGCAGCAGCGAGGTAGGTGCTAAGGAAGGCCCTCCTCATCATCGGCAAAGACAAGCCGGCGGGGAAAGGCCGCGCTACATCAGCGTGAGGTCAAGAAATCGGTAGGTGAAGGCAAGATGACCGGATCCTAGCCCCTATCATTAGCGGGTGAGCCAAGCAAGGCAACAATCCCCAAACTCAATCAAGAAGCAAGCAACAACAAACAAGAAGATCATCAAAAGCAGCACCGAGTGCCTGCGGACTATCAGGCTACATCCAGAGCCCAAAGCAGTGAAGTGAAATTCAAAAGCAGGACCTAGTGCCTGCCGAACATCAGGCTACACAAGAGCCTCAACACACAAAGACAGGATCTTCACAAGCAGGACCATGTTCCTGCAGACCATCAGGCTATGTAAGGTCCATTTAGCATCAACAAAGACGGGGACCCGATTTCGACTCGGGTGGATCGTGCACCTATCCACAACAGCAAATCCGGGGACCCGATTTCGACTCGGGTGGACTGTGCACCATTACAGAGCTAAGCCGGATGACCCTTAAGTGGTGGACCGAGCCCCTTCATCGAAGTCGGGTACCTGCAAGCGGGTAGACCGAGCACCAAAGCAAATCCGGGGACCCAACTCGATTTGGGTGGACCGTGCACATCCTAACCATCGAAGCCGGATGACCCAGAAGTGTTGGACCGAGCACCACAGTGAAGCTGGAGGCCTGCAAGCGTGCGGGTCATGCATCTTTTTCCTTAGCACACAGATTCGGGGATAGCTCCCCACAAAGACGGCTCAATGCAAGAGCCACATTAGGAAGGCCCCCTCTTAAGAAGGCCGGAGGTTGAGTGATGCCTCCCGCAGTGGCGGTCTACGAGATAGCACTGCTCATATACGCAAGCCAACATCAGCCCAATCAGAGTGGGCACATCTTCAACAAAAGAAGGCAATCAAGGCTATGTCCACCTTGATGGTGACATAAACCCTCAAGCAAGAGTACACCTACATTGGGCTCAGACAGGAGCCTCTACAGGTACACATGCAGTCAAGCCCAACATTCGGCTCAAGATGGAGCCTCAAGGGCACACAAGAAAAGGTATGTGGTGCAACCACATCGGACTCAAGTAGATGATTTGCTCCATCATTCCTCTTCTTTCAACCGAACGTCAACCCTTCATCAAGATCGCAGCGGATCTAAGCAAGGGAAAACACAAAGACCCAAGATGAGTGATTCTCAGGTTTGTTTTCGTCAGCCAACAAAGGCAGGTTTGTTAAGAACAAGTCAAATTTCTTCCAGATCAAGATAGATATATGTGAGCACTCAGGCTCAATTCAAGCGACAAGCTTCAAGCAGATAGCAAGGAACAGAAGCGGATCGACCAATCTTCTTCTCTATGAGTTACCTACTTCAAGTCTTGCCCTCAAGTTTGCAAGACTCACATCCGAACATTCAGGTTCAACAGAGTACTGAAATATGTCAAAGCTTGAAGCTATCAATGGGATTGACCCGTCGGCAATCTCAAGAAAACCTTGGTTTGCATGCCAAGGAAGGAATCACATAGGCTTCATCTCTTTTGGTTCAAAGGGACGGACCGGCTCTCAATAAGCCTAGAAGATATCTTCCGCAATGTACCTTACTTTAAGAGCAGGTAAGCTCATATCAAGACATCTAGGTCTAAATGAGCACTCAGTAAGTGCTTCAAGAAGGAAAATTCAAAGGCCGAATCTTTAGGAGGTGTCGCGACCTCGATAATCAAGCCTAAGGATTCAATCCAGCAGAGCACCTTACTCTCCATGGAATGGGAAGCGAGCAAATCCTTTTCGGTGCGCAGGATGCAATCTGCACCATGTAATCAACTCAGCTTAACGCGAAGTGGACCTTCGTCGCCATCCAGGAAGGAATCAACACGAAGTCAGTCAAATCACCTTCCAAGAAGCAGCGGGAATCAATGCGACTTGGTTCTCACACTCAAAGACGAGTGTTGCATCATCATTGCAGCATCAGGTAACATATTTGGAACAGACAGGTTCCTCGGCATGGATCAACGCAGCAACTTGGTCTATGCCACTCAATGTACATTCAAGCCCCATCAAAAGTGCCAAGCGGACTTGGTACCCACAGCTTTTTCTGCATTCAGCAAGCATGGCTGTTTGAGATAGACACTGCCTTCTCGGTAAGACCGCTCATGCAACCCATTTTGGATTTCGTAGACGCACGTAGCTCTACATCCTCCAAAGCATTAACCAGGGAGTTTCCTTCCCTAATAGTGCTACTCTCGGGACGAGAGTTTTCTACGAGGGGGTGTATGTCTGGCTCCGGTTGATTTGGAGCTCCCAGGGTGAGGGTGGGACGGTGACCACCCGATCTCGGCTAGCCAGGGCTCGGTGCCACGGGGACGCGCGATGGACCCGTTTGGGGACGACGGACGATGGGACATAGTCCTGACCTAGATTTTCTCCTCACCTCACCATCTAGGTACTACAGACGGGTGCGAGGGTTTGAGAGTGCCCGATAACGGGAGTGTCCCCCTCCACTTCATCACGTGGAGGTAATCGGGGGAGTCCGCCACGCACGGGGACTCCATGACCCAGTTTCGGGGCTGTCGGCTCATAGCCGGCGGGTCTCTTCGGCGAGCGTCGGCAAGGCGCCATACGCGGACGGGTTGTCCATTTTGGACGTTCAAGTACTCCACGCGGAGATCTTGACTACCTCTTCGAGCTCAGCCATGTACATTCACGAGCACGCGCTCGAGGTGCTCCTCGTTCGCAGACGAAGGCTGGAGCAGATTTCTAGTCGGTTTATTTCGGCGAGCGTCGGCTCGACGCTACACGCAGACGGCATGTCCGTTTTGGATGTTTAGGTACTCCACGCGGAGACCTCGGCTTCCTCTTCGAGATCAGACATGCACATTCATGAACATGTGCCTGTGGCGCTCCTCGTTCTCAACTGACGGGCTGCTGGCAGGTTCAGCCACCCCGACCCGAGGCGGTCCGGGACTTTTCGGCATTTTTCCAAGTTAGCCCAAAGTGGCCTGAGAGAGTTCTAGGGGGACCTCTTAGATATACTCTCTAGGCCCGAATAGCCTCGTTCGATCAACATTGATCCTAAATACGCTTCTGCACTCAACTAAACTTCAACTCCGCGCGGTGCCACCAAGGCTCCTGTGCGCGTCAAGCAACACATGATCTTGGGCCATTTTCTGGACGAGCCCATCAATGAGCCGCCAAAGGGACTCAAGTCAGTGGACGTGAGCCTCCCAGCATGCGAGCTCCAAGTTGCGGGCCCTTGGCCTCTTGGTGAAGGTGTTCATCTTGAGTGTCCCGGGCAGCCCCGTAACACACTCCACACCTCCACCTGGACCACCCTACGCTCCTCTCTTGCTGCCCTGCGGGCCATCTTCTAACCCAAATATTTCTCGGTCCACTTGCTCTTCTACGCGCCTAGCCCACACACACTACACATAGAGAAACAGTGGATCATCTCCTACACCCTAAGGGGCTTTGCTCACCCATACTGCACACAGAGCCTGCCCACGTGGCGTCCTACGCGATCTCTGCTTTGGCGCTCTCCAGACTCCTATGCTCTTTTGGCCCCAAGGCTTGGGCGGCTGGGCCCTACCTGCTCCACCCACGTGGCAGGGAATTCCTACGCGTTGACCTCTGTGTACTACGCTTTTGGCCCCGGCATCTCCTACGTTCCTCATGTTGACTCTCCTACGCCAAGCCAATCCTACGTTGCACCAGTAGGCCTACTCCCATATCCTATGCTTAAACATCGATAGTCCGCACTAATCAAAGCTCTTGACGATCGTTTCACAGCAACACGACAAGTTGGGGAAATTGAAGTTCTTGATGGTCGCTTCTCGGCAAACCAAAAAGTCGAGGAACTCCAAGGTTGGAGCGAGTAACCCTTGGATGGCGAAGGTGACAAAGGCGAGTGGTGGTGGGTGGCGAAGGCAAGCAATGAGGACAGGGAGATGGGAGTGACCGAGTTGCAGGGGACGAATGACAACCCTCGATTATATAATGCAGCTTAAATTTTTCAAGAAAGCAGAGGGCATCCATGTGTCTACTCTTGGATTGCTTGCACACCTCCGCAGATCCATTGACATCCCTTTAGCTTGGCAAAAAGTTGAACGTAGGGTACCTCCATGCGAGCACAACTTCATCCCATGCAATGCACGAACATGAGCCGATTGGGGGAGAGGGAGAGAGAGAGAGAGAGAGAGAGAGAGAGAGAGAGAGAGAGAGAGAGAGAGAGAGAGAGAGAGAGAGAGAGAGAGAGAGAGAGAGAGAGAGACTCTCACAACAATGTGTATGAGAGAGAGAAGGGGGATAGAGAGAGAGAGAGAGAAAGGGGGCGCTGATAGGGGACACTCAGCTTGAAAGTGGCCCCAAGGCTCAAGCTTGATAATGCTGCAAGAAGCTCGAGAGGCATTGCAGGTTGTGGACATGAGCTCATTCCTTAGTCTCACAGACTATGAGCAAAGTTCCCGTCTGTTTCACCCACTCTTGCTCGCAAGAGTCACTAGGTTCCACTCCTTACTTCCAAGTCACGGTGTCTCTCTTACTCTCACTCTCTCTCTCGCTCTCTCTCATACATGTAGAGAGATCATTGTGGCAAGGAAGCATTGTCTTCACTAGATGCGAAGGAAAGACCTTCTTTCTTTCTCATACATGCAGAGAGATCATTGTGGCAAGGAAGCGTTGTCTTCACCAAATGCGAAGGAATGACCTTCTCTCTCTCTCTTTCTCTCTCATACATGCAGAGAGATCATTGTGGCAAGGAAGCATTGTCTTCACCAGATGCGAAGGAATGACCTTCCTTGGAGAGAGAGAGAGAGAGAGAGAGATCAGAGCAGTGTGGAAAGGAAGATTTGCATTGTTTTCATCAAATGCAAAGGAATGGCCTTCCTTCAAATATGGCAAGGAAGCTCTGCACTGTTTTCAAATCTATTTTCGGCAGATTTGAATGAATGCCCGAGTCTTCAAATGTGTTCATGTGCGCTCCTTGCCACACTGTCGAAGCAAGGGACTTGCCAATACACCGTGTGCGAGCCACAAATGGCTCCAAGCACACAACAAGCCTAAACTAGCAAGCTCAAGAGAGCAAAGGGTGTGTCACTCACCGCTCTACGCTTGCCTTCGTGGTGGATTCCTCGCCGCGATGAAGAAGAAGCCGCAGTCGTGCCGCGCTCAACCGCTTCGCCGCCGCCGTGCCTTCGTAATGCTCGATCGCACACACACTCTCCCTCTCTCTCTCTCTCTCTCTCACATACACACACACACAAGGAGGTGAAGAAGAAGAAGATGGAGATGGAGATGGAGCAAGAGCACTCTTCTATTGCACAAATGAGAGAATGAGTGAATTTTAGGTTTAGTTGGCTTTTATATGAGCTCACCCCATTCACACTTTGGCGCCCATGCTTAGTCAACTAATCCCTTGAATGTCCCAGTTAGAGTGCGCCTCTCATCGGCGATCACCCTTACTCTGTTCCTATTGGTCCGACAAGCCCGGTACCTGACTCTAAATAATACAACGTTTATAGATCATAGGGTGTCCGTGTGCCGTGAGGGTTAACATGCCCCCCTTCCTAATGTAGATTCCATCCTCGGAAGCTATTCAGTTGAAGCTCGTTCGTCGAGATAGGAGAGCAGTTGACATGGATGTGCGTAGCCTTCTTCAATCACTGCAAAATCAAACAACATTGCCACAGTAATTGCATTCTCACATACAAGTAAAAATCACATGCAATTTTAGACAGACAAATTGATTGGTAAAAGAATTTCAAACAATTTGTTAGCAATGAACATTAAATTGCAATATAATCAAATGCATAAACAGATGTAAAGGTAGAAAATTAAACAAGTCTGGGGTCGCTAATTTGACGGTCGAAAGGCACTAGAGATCGAATATTAATACCATGGGTAAGCTTCTTAATTATCTGTGGTCAATTAAGTTGTTTAATCGCGAGAGCCAAGTATTCATGTTCGAGGGCTGACTAGAGGCTATATCTAGAAGACCTTGTAGTTAAGCTATTATAAAAGGAATTTCTCATGAAATCATCGCCTGACTGATTACCTTTTCTTTGACCCCCCAAAGTCTTTTCACATTGATTCAATTATGATGTGTGTGCTTATTTTGTATGCCTTGGGTTTTTTTCTTTTCAAGGAAAAGCACCCACACTGGGAACCTCTAGGGCTTTAGTACCATAGGCGATACATGTGAGTGAAGTACCAATTTAAGCAGGGATTTCTCTTCCAGCTTAAAATTTTACATTGTGGCACTTTGATTTTTTGTTTGTTCATTTTCAGCATTTTAATTTTGTAACTTTGGGGGGTCATATAACATTGTTACCCTCCCCAGGCTCATCACATTAGTAAACTCCCTTTATAATACTTAAGCTAAAGGTCAATAGGGTCAAGCCCACTAGAAAGCCCTAGTACATTTCACACAATGCTGCCTAAATCGGATTAAGAACCTAAGTAACCATTGATTATTAGGAAGGAATTCCCCATGGTATGGTATTAAGAGAAGATTTCTAATACCTAGCTTGGTGAAACTAGCTTAGTACTGCTTGATTTTTAAACCTAGACAAGTGATTATGACAAAACATTACATTGAATTAAATGTTTGATAGTAAGCAAATGCGCTGAATATTATGCTACCAATCACAATCAAAGCAGACAAACATGGATGCAAAAAGATAAGGGGCAATGCTAATGGACAAGAAACACCTGTTTGTGTCGATGGTCGCGCTTGATTTGAAGAGTGAGTCGAGATAAAGATTCCATGAAGGTCCAAATCCTATCAATAGCAACACGCTCCTGTTCACACTAGTAAACAAAAGGAATACCTCCAAGAGGCACATTAGTGGGAAAAGAGAACTTCGCTAATCTCTCAACTCTAAAACAGAAACACTCCTATCGTACTAATCTTACCTACCCTCCATCACTCAAGTGATGAGGATCAAAGGTGTTTTATGGAATAGGTTTCTGTTTCACTGTACTAGATGTGACATGTGTAGGTTTGAGTCAATGTTTTGACTTTTAATGTGGATACTCGTTTGCTAATTGCTCTTGCTCTTTATTTTTTTTTTATTTTTTTTTGTGAGTATAAAGCTTTATATATACATTCCCTAAGATTGGGAGATATAGAGGTCAGGGAGAAAGGTTGAGAGGGAAGCAAATGAATGATGACTGTCAGCAAACACTCCCCCCTTCCTTGGGTAGATCATACCATTTGAAATGAGCTTGTCACCCTTTGAAACCAATTGTTCCAGTTGGTAATAGGTGAGGATTTTTGCCAGTAGTTTTCTATTACCCTAGGCACCTCGTCGAGTTGCAAGGGTGGTAAGGTACTCTCCCAGGATCGAACTTGAAGTGGTTCATCAGGTGATTCTTGAACACTGGGAGGTGTGGATTCTTTGGTGGAACAAATCGTTCTTTCTTTGGTACCCAAACTAGCTCGGGAGCGGGTGTGTAGCATTTTGTGATTTTTTTCTTTCCACGATCATTGATTCGTTTTGGAGCTACGGGATTGGGCTCACTTGGGTCAGGTGATAGGTAAGAGCACAATCTACGTTTTGGCACCCAGATTTGATCATTTCCTTGATAGTAGCCTTGGGCTTCCAATAGTCGTTTAGGGATCCATCGCAACATTTTCTTACTTTTATTGGAGCGAGTGGTACGTTTCTTACAAGGCTTCTATTTTTTAGCACTAGCTATGGTCACTAAAGAAGCTTTAGGGACCCACTTGTATGTTTTCTTCGTTACATTAGGATGAGTCTTGTCGGAAGCGATATGCATTGCTTGTAGCATATTTAAGGTTATAGGCATTTCATCCCCCTTAGGTATTACCCAGGTCGTCCCCCTATTTCCCCAAGTGTCTATGGTTGCTGCTAGGTGGACCCAATCCACATTGTCCGACTCAGTCATCCCAGGTAGGATATCCATATAAGGAGAATCTTGGCCAATGTCTGTATCCTTCTTACAAGTGTAACAATATTGTAGTGGGGCCGAGTAAACTGTGGTGTCAGAGCGATGATCAATAATGGTTTTACTCCCTAATGGGTGTACCTTACCAGTCACCAAATCCACTCTAAGGACAGAGTCTTGGAATTGCAAATAGACATGATTTTTAGACCAATCATGAACCATTTGCGCTTCCCTCATGAATGGTCGTCCTAAAATCATTTCATATGACATAAGGTGTTTAGAGATCTCCATTACAATGAACGTATGTTGTACCTTGTGTCCTAGAACTTTGATCTTAAGATCCTTGAGCATCCCCATAGGTTTGGCTATGGTACCATTTGCCATCTTTACCACAATATTAGTAACACTGAGGCGGGGTTTTCCCATGGATTCCCAACAATCTTTTGTAACGATGCTAACTCCCGCACCACCATCAAGAATTCCCTTTATAGTTAATCCCTTGGTAGTGATGGGTAGGGTCGCATTAGACTCGTCGCCCTCAAAATACTGCCCTAATTCGTTAATGGGTACCTCGATCACAGACTCGTGTCCATCTAAGTCAAGTGATTGCACATGATTTTCCTCATCAATCATAATCGAGTCAGGCCTATTTGGTTGCGCAAACTGCGGTAATCCCGTTCGTAGCTCTCCATTAAGGAATGCTCGAAGTGCAAGGAATAACTCAGGATCTCCATACAGCTTTGCTATGATCGTGGTTCGGACCTCAGAAGACATGAAGTCCACTAGTTTGGCAACATTCATTGGCGTTCTGCAGGGTGTAGGTCCTTGACTAGGAACTGGTGAGGATGGAATCTCATATTCCTCAATGGGATCAAGTATTCCTTCATTAAACATCCTTTCCAACAAGAAAGGTGTATGCTCACTTTCTAATGTCCCGTCCTCACTCCCTTCTTGGATGATACTAGATACGGCTAACGGTCTATGGCTCATGTGGGGTGGATGAACTTGCGTGGGAAACACTATGTCATGAATTTTGACATGCATGGGTTCTGGTTCTAGTTTCCTTTGAGTCTCCTCCACTAAACCTCTTAGATGTTTCACCTGCTCAATCTCGTCTACTGGGTTTGGGTACATCCTAATCTTCTTTTTACGATTCTTCCCTTTTTGCCCCTGCGGTTTATCTTGGGGTCCTTGGATTGGATTTGGAAACACTTGTGGTGTTTTCAGAGGCTCTTTATGGTTTTCTCTTATTCGGTTTTCATTTGGTTCCATGTTACGGTTTTCTTTGTTGGTCTTTCCCTTTGTGGTATTGGTTCTAGTCTCCATTGTCTCGATTGAATCTGAATCATCCTCGAGGTCATTCATATACACGGGGTCATCTCCTGTTCCTATGTTTGTTTTGGGACTTGGCTTTGAATTTCCCGTATTCTGCGACCTCTTCCTTCGTGTCTTCTTTTTCTTTGCTTGGATAAGTGAGGCGGTATCTCTCTCTTCGAGGATATGGCCTGGCCCTTGAAGCATGGACCGTGTAATCGCATAAGCGGGTGCGATGGGTGGTATTGGCGATGTCACACTAGCAATTTCGACCAAATTTAGGGGTGTGATTTTAGGCGCATTTGGGTTATAGGGGCATTGGGCAATCAAGTGATCTATGCCACAACGATTACATGTGAGTATTGGCATTGCAGACGTGCTCCTTTGATTCATTTGCATCTGTGCAACATTCTTTTGCAGCCTAATAGGGCACTCCGCTGCCCGATGTGGTCCACCACACTCGTAGCATTGAAGAGGTGGCCTCCTAGCCTGGGTGTTGATATTTTGACCTCTAGATGCAAGAGCAGCAGCTTGATAAACCGGCTTGACTTGCCCCCAACAATCTTCCATGTAGTATATAGGACACTCTTCCAATGTATCAAGTCCGTAGGCAATACTAGTGTGTATTTCCTCCTCACAGCCATCTGCATAAGCATTAGATGGCTCGCAACCCACTTGGTTCATAGGGGCGACTCTTGGATGCGGGGGCTGCGGTCCTAGCACAGGAGGTGGTAGTGGTGTAGCTTGTACAACATTTTGAGATCTAGGGACCATGTGTTGCGGTAGTCGCTCAACAGGTGGAGCATGCATCAATACAGGAGCTCGAGGTGCATCCGTCCAGGCTACAGGTGGTCTATTTGCCATCATACGTTTGATCATTAAACAATCCTTAGCTTGGTGACCATACCTACCACATGAGTTGCAAGTCCCATTAAATTTTACTCTAAACGTAGGGCACTCACTAGTGCTATGTGGACCCAAGCAAATGGAACACCATTGTTGCTCCCTTCTTGGATACATGTGACTATTTTGAGGGGGTCGATTATCCTTAAGAGACTCTTGGATTGCCTTGGTGAGGTCTGTCAAGAATGTCTCAAATACCTTTGGCTCATTGGCAATGGGCTTTGCAGTCATGGGTTCATACTCAATGGCTTGTGAGCTAGTGGATCTCGTGTCAGTAGACACCCTCATGCCTGCTATCATCAAGTTTTCCTCTAATTGGATTGCATTGGCAGTGACATCTTCCCAGGTTGTGATACCTCTAATCACTAGTCCATTATAGATTCCTTCATTCCTCAACCCTCGGATGGATCGATCAAGCAGTTGGTTATTGTTGAAGCGCTCATTTACAGGGCAGCGAGAGTTTAAGTGCTTTAGACGACTAATGAAGTCCCTTACTGACTCTCCTTCCTTACGTTCGGCCTTCTGTAGCTGAGATGCTACACCCCAAAGCACACCTTCTCGTATGTACTCCTTTAGAAACAACCTTCGAAGGGTAGGGTAGATTGTTTTCTCGTCCACCCTTAGGGTTCTATACCAAGCTCCAGCCTTCCCACTTAATGTCAAGCTTAAGGCATTGCACTTATGTAGTTCGTTGCGTTCCCCTAAGGAATCACATACTTGTTCAGACACTTCAATGTGTTTTCTAGCATCTTCGTCCCCATTGAATTTTTGCATGAGTTTGGCAATTTGTACTGCCTTACTTCTAGGCTCTCTATCAAATGCATGACGCATATTTTCCGCGATAGATCGACCTATGGTTTGAGCAAACGCTGCCAAGTCACCTATGTGAGGAGGCAGGGCCGGTGGAGGTACTCCTGGAATCATATGTGGGAGAGGGACGGGTACCGGTCTTGGCATATGTGTGGATGATGCAGGATATGGAACATAACCGGGCATAGGTCCACTCGGATAAGAGCTAGGGAGCGGCACTCGAGGAGCATAAACAAGTGGTACAATTGGAGGTGTGGGGGCCATGTGTGCATAAGGGGCTAGAGGCACATACAATCGAGGCCCCATATTAGGTACTACGACACTAGGTAGTGGCACTGCGCTAACCGTAGATGTCATCGGTACATTCTCTGTCAAGCCTATCCCTGGAGTGAGCACTGTGTTTTCCTTAATAGAGGGTTGAGCCAAGTTAGGGAAGCTAAAGTTGTCGCTCGGAGGCTCAGATTGCATAGAGACCCCAGGTGAAATGACGTAAGATGGGTCCATGGGACTCATTAGAGGAGTCTCCATTTGTGATAGAGTAGGCTGTTGAGCCTTGCTCGTATCCAAAAATCTCATGGGGCCAGTTGAGAGTATATTTACCCCTCGGTTTTGCCTTTCCGATTGAATAATTCCATGGATAACATTACAGATCATTTTCTGTTGATCTTCGATGCTCGTGGCACTAGAGGTGGATTGTAAAATCTCTATCCATCCTACATGGTAGGCGTGGCCAGAGTGTAGATCCGTCAACACCTCAGTGTGGAGGTCGTATGTCCAATGATCATTCAATGAACAATCCTTCTAGAGTCGACGTGTTAACGGTTTCTTGTGAGGTAGAAGCAATGTTGCTCCCGTGGTTTTACTTGTCGCATTGGTACTCTAGAGGAACTTCTGAAGGAGGCAGCTCAACAGGGCCTTCTTGGTAAGAAGTTGGCAGGATATCCACATGGACACTCTTTGGTGGTGTGGGGTCCACGTGCGATGTGAAAGGAGAGTCCACTTCCCCACCCCATTCGTGTGCTTCATTTGCATCAGGTTCCGAGCGAGTAGCTCTACCTAATGTTTCCATGAAACGGCTAAACATACTAGTACTAGGCTGTGGAGCTTTGGGAGGTGCATGGCCTTCTCTCTCTGTGTTCTGGGTAGGGTATGCTTCCATGATTTCTGAGTCGGAGGAGGAATCACTAGCGGCTATTTTAGGGTCTTGGGTGGTGCTACCTTGTGTCCCGCTGAGGGTCTAGAGCCTATCGTGGATGGGTAATGGGTGTCCGTATGAACAGAGGCACCCTCAATATACTCGTGTTCTAGCACCCGCCCAGAGCGTAAGTGCATGTGCTTTTGATACCCTAAGGTGTCAAAAAGTTGCTCTAGGAGGCCTTGTGACTAGTTTTTTGTGTGTTTTTTTGTTTGTTTTTTTGCTAGATTTTTTAGAGCATGTCGTGGAATGGGCCCGTGTGATAGCTCGAAACAAGCGTATCGCTAGGAGGGATGCGCTATGCTTTACAGCCCACCGTTTGGTTCTATTTTGCTCCAGAAAAGCCCGAAACAGTCTTTTCCTAGCTGGGGAACTAGGCTCCAAATAGCCAGTCTAAGGGTGCAAGTGGGAAGAGAAGGGAGGAGAGTGGAGGACTTGTCCCACATGGTCTCATTCCCTCTTGAGGAGGTAGGGTATATATATAAGAGTGAGTTTAGTATATAGCATAAGATTGAGGACTGAGACCTGGGCCTGGGCTTGGGCTTGGGCAAATGATCCCGATCTAACTTTTATACAAACCAACCCGTCCGTTTTAATAACTCACGTTTTTTATTTTCGAAAATTTAACCTCCCCCTCACTCACGTTTTTATTTTCGGATTTTTTTATTTTTTATTTTCAATTTTTTTTTCAAAAAATCTAAAAAAGAAATCGTTTTTTTTCTTTTTTTTTTTGGTACGCGTTTTGGTGCGCGTTGACCTCACCTACCTACTTTCTGTCTCACCTAATTACTAGCCTAGTTAATTAACTAATTGTGCGTCTAACTGTGCACAAACCAAAAAACACAGAAAATGCAGAAATTGAAACTTGACAGAACTGTGCAGTGCAAACCAGAAAATGTAGAAACGCAAAACGAAAAGCAGAAACGCAAGAAATGTTACTGTGCAGTGCAAACCAGAAAACGCAAAAAACGCAAAAAACAGAAATCTCCACACAACTACACACACTCATTCCCTGCCTTTCCTATGATAGAAATTGCACCACAAGAAAGCGTAAAGTGCTTAACCGAGCTTAGTGTAGGGCATTTCCCCGGTAGCGGTGCCAAAAATGTGCACTCCTTGCCGCACTGTCGAAGCAAGGGACTTGCCAATACACCGTGTGCGAGCCACAAATGGCTCCAAGCACACAACAAGCCTAAACTAGCAAGCTCAAGAGAGCAAAGGGTGTGTCACTCACTGCTCTAACGCTCGCCTTCATGGTGGATTCCTCGCCGCGATGAAGAAGAAGCCGCAGTCGTGCCGCGCTCAACCGCTTCGCCGCCGCCGTGCCTTCGTAATGCTCGATCGCACACACACTCTCCCTCTCTCTCTCTCTCACATACACACACACACAAGGAGGTGAAGAAGAAGAAGATGGAGATGGAGATGGAGATGGAGGAAGAGCACTCTTCTATTGCACAAATGAGAGAATGAGTGAATTTTAGGTTTAGTTGGCTTTTATATGAGCTCACCCCATTCACACTTGGGCGCCCATGCTTAGCCAACTAATCCCTTGAATGTCCGAGTTAGAGTGCGCCTCTCATCGGCGATCACCCTTACCCTGTTCCTATTGGTCCGACAAGCCCGGTACCTGACTCTAAATAATACAACGTTTATAGATCATAGGGTGTCCGTGTGCCGTGAGGGTTAACAGTTCATCAATGCTTGGATGTATAAAAGACATTCACATAGGTGAGAGAATTCATGACAGGACAAGGGGTTGTTGGAGAAACATAAGGTGCTTGACAATGTGTTTGTATGTGAAATCTATTTACTCTATTACATAGAGCCATATTCAGAGAAGCTGACATGGTTGCAAATAAAAAGAAAGTGGGGAAGTTGCAGGAGGGAAAGGGTCATTACCGTGAGCCAGGGAAGTCAACAGGGGTTGGTGCAACAAAAGGTGAACAAGTGGGGACATCTTGACATTACACAAAGAGAGAGAGGCAGCAAATGCCATCTCTGACCATCATCGCTACATTGTGGATATTGAAAAGCAGCTTCATGATGAGATTGTTTCTTCGAATACTAAACATCGTACTTGGAATTTCTTTGCTCAACATGTATATCAAATGTGGTGTACTTTTGAATGCACAAAAAGTTTTTGGAATGCAACAATTGTCAAACAAAGGGTAGCCTAGGAAGGTCTAGGAAGCGCCATGGACATAAGCAAACGGCTTCATGATGGAATTTTTCGTTAGGGGCTCTTGGGAAAATAATATTGTGCTTGAAATTGTTGCTTGAACCGTAGGTCAATTGTGATATAATTTTAAACGCACAGGATGATTTTAATGGAGCGATTGTCGAATATGCCCAACATAGGTAGGACCAGGGAGTGGTGGGCTACTTACAACAGCAAATGCGGAGTGAGGGTTTCTTTCCATATGCATTCACCTATGCTTGCATCTTAAAGGCATGGGGCATTATACAAGAATGTTAATATGGCAACATTTTTTACTAGATGAAATTCTCTATGCTTGCATCTTGAAGTCATGGGGCAATGACTGTGTACATAATTGTTGCAAAAAATTAATGATAAGATTTTTAGCTAGCAGCTCTTGCAATGTTGTGGTCATCAGGTATTTCAAATATGGTGTACTATTGAAATCACAAATAGTTCTTTGTCGGTCTCCTATCATAGATGTCCTCTCTTGGAATGCACTGGTTGTTGGATATTCCCAAAAGGGATAGGACTAGCAAGCACGGAGTGAGTTGTTTAAGCTAATCCAGAGTGAACACTTCTCTTTAGACGCACTCACTGTGCTTGCATCTTGAATTCATAGGACATTATGAAGGTAGTTGGCATTGTAAACAACTTCATGATAAGATTGTTGATCGCAGGTCTTGGAAAGAAAAAATCTTGCTCAAATTTTTCTTGCTTGACATGCATGTCAATTATAGTGTGCTCCTAAACATGCAAAAAATTCTTGGAATGCAGTGATTGTTGGATATGTAAGGATGTTGTTTCTTGGTACATTTATTGTAGGGTATGACCAGTATGGGCAGGGCAAGGAAGCACTAGGTTGTCAATCTGCAGATTCTCTCAGCTATTTTGCACCTTGAAATCGTGGGGTGATGGCTGTGTACATAAATAAATTCATGATGAGATCTTTAGCAATGTTGAGGTTGTCATGTATGTCAAATGTGATATGTTGTTAACAACACAATGTGATCCTTTTGAGATTTCTTGGTCTATTGGAATCCAATGGTTTGAGGATATGCTAAAAAGAGAAAGGATTAACAAGCAAGCAGTGGGTTCTTTAAGCCAATATAGAGTGAATGTTACTCTTTAGATGCAGTCACCTATGCTTGCATCCTCAAGGCATAGGACATTATGCAAGTAGTTGATATTGGCAAATAGATTAATGATGAGATGGTTCGTTGCAAGTGCTTGGAAAGAAAAATATTGTTTGGAATTGTTGTGCTCAACATGCATGCCAATTATGGTGTTGTACGACGAGAGAGCTCTAGGTTGTTTTCAACAATTAGAGAGAGAGTTAGGGATGTCCTCCAATGCAATCACCAACATCTATTGACTGTTTTCAACAAATGCAAAACCAAAATTTTCTCCAATTGCGATGATTGTGGGGAAGGCATGTAGCTAAAGCAAAAAATGTTGACATGGGCAAACAAACTTATGATGAGATTTCCAGTCAAGGGCTGTTGGACAATAACATCATGCTTGCTTAGTCAACATGTGTGCCAACTCTTAATGCCTCTTCTTGCATCTTGAAGACATCGTATTATGCAAAACATCAACGTGGGCAGCAAATATTGATAATGTTATTAGTCATGGGTAAGTAAGTATGTTATTGTGATGGAAAATGTGCTTATTGACATGTCTGCCAAGCACACTGTACTTCCAAAAGCATAGCAGGTTCTTGACAAGCTTCTTGCCTAGAAATCAAGATATTTATTTACTTCCAAGCTTGTGTCTATATAGGAGTGACGCATCTGTCTATGTTGTCTCTATTATTATCAACAATCAGTTCGCATAAAAAATGATGTACTTGCTCTTGCCCAACCTTTGTCGCACCCACTACAAGAGATGCATCACATGCACAATATTTTAGCCATTACTCAAGTGTCTCCAAGAGCCCCAGACCCGTTGTTATTATTATGTAGCTCATGTGGCCACCGATTGCATCCTCTTTCTCCTACCCATCGTGTTTCTCCTACACTCTTTCATTCCTCTCCCTCTGATGTGTCACTTGGCTAAGAATTTGAATCGATGTAGCATCAATGCCAATTGTTAGATTTGATTTTGTTGTCTATTGCATATATGTCTGTGCCCTATGTTTTTACTTTTTCTAGTGATGAAGCTCCTACTCCAACATTTTCCCGGTGGAGGCTCATCAAACGCAAGAAAAGATACCAAGATATTACTCATGGTACTACCTACTGTCCACTATAGAGCCATATGAAGCGTAAGCCAATGTAGGAGAAAATAAAGAAAAGTGGGGAAGTAGCACAAAAGGGAGGGAGGGGAGTGTCGCGTGTCGTTAGCTATCATTGTCTCCCAAGGGGGCTTCCACAAAGGATGATTGTATCTTGGTCAATCAAGCAGCATGTGGAGGGTAGGAGGAGAGTAGCTACATCTCATGAGTTGCTACATCTTGCCCTAGAAAAATTATAAAATGCAAAACAAAAAATAAAATTTACACTCTGTTCAATCAGAATGTGAAGAGTAGCTACAATGTGTGAATTGTAAGACCTTGCCATAGAGTAAGTAGCTAGAGCAATAGTTGATGCAAGATGCATGTATCAAAGAGCTCCAAAATCTCAAAACATAATCATATGCATTTACATGTCATTGTGGAATAAAGGAGAGCAAGATTGCCATGAGTGAGGTATACCTTCTTCTTAGCTGCAGCAACGCGTGGGTCACATACTAGTTTGACTTAAAGCATACTTTCGTGCCTTTGACAAAGAAGACTTTTGATGTGTGGGGGGCTCGTTGGTGAAGACTGGGGAAATTTCAAAGGAAAAAGCATGGGGAAGCCATGGACATGAGAGCAATGATGAAACTTGGACTATTAGCAAGGGGAATGAAGAATATGATGCCATTGTTATTGAGCATTATTTGAGGAATACGTGGTAGTCTAGCTATCAAAAAGGGCAAAGGGAGAGGATTGGGGGGGGGGGGGGGGGGGGGGGGGTAGTATTCATGTAGCCTAGTGATTTGGAGTGATTGTGAGGGTGAATGAAGAGTTAGAGTTAGTTTTTGTTGCAAGGGCAAAGTGGGAAAGCAAAGAGAATCTTAGCATGGGTATGAAGCCCACTCTCCCTTTGAAGGACTCGTGATGGGCAATGGTGCCCACCAATGTGATAGCGACTGCCAACTTTAGTGCAAATGTCTACGTAGTGCACATTCCTTTCCAGCTCGCTTTAATTTTACATTCAAATCAGAGCCATGATCTCCATGTGATCAAACACCTATAAATAACGACAAGCACATTCACTTGGCAAAACATTAGAGATTCCCATGTAGTGTGTCATGGTTAATAAACAGATTCCTTGTATGTGTTGTAGTAATAGCTGTGTTCCATGTTGGAGCCAAGGCAACTAAAAAACACTTGCCTATAAGGTAACAATGTCTTTCTCCTTTTATTGTTATTGTTCTTGGGAGAGCTATGGTAGCTGTATAAGGGAGAACTAGGTTCTGACATTGATGCATTCGAAAAGGGCGGTGAAGGTATGCACTCTGCATTGCTTCTTTGGAATTTAGAATCCTCCCTAGCATGCTCATACATTGAGGGCTCTAAACAATTTTGCATGCTTTGTACTTTAGATTTGTTGCCTTTGATATAATTTTCTTGTATGATCGTTTTGCCCTCTTTGCATGAAACTTTTTGTCCACATTCTTCTTTTTTGAGCATCAAGAGTTCTCTTAAGCTTGGCTTATTTTGCCTTGAGCTAGGGTATGCCACAAGGGTAGAGGAATTATGAGCTTCATGGTGAATGTTGGAGCTAAGGAGCAGATTACTGTGGGTAGTCAAAGAGGTGTCTTTGTACGGCGGATGTGTTTGCACAGTCCTCCCCAAAATTCTATAATATGTGAGAACATCCCATTGCCATGACAACATAAACTTTCCAATCCAATATCATTCCATTGTCATTTTCAAGCACTTGTTTTATAGATTTTTTGACCAACCTTATGATTAGAAGTTGTTCTTGCTTGTCTGCTCCATTTTTTTGTAGCATATCACACTTTATCCTGTGCGAAATGATGCAAAGGTTTGTGAGCGTTACCAGGGTCGCTTGGCCACCCTTGAACCCATGATCTATTTCATGACGGTCGAGTGGGTCGAGTGCTCAACCAACCAAGCCAACTCCTTTGGGCTACTTGGATGGTCCTAGCACAATTAAAATTTTGTGGTGTCTACAGCAAGGAAACAAGACAACAGTATAACTAGAATCATTCTTTGTCACAAAGTCTTAGCATATGATTTTGTATCTGTAGCAATATACTCTAAAATCATCTCTCTCTCTCTCTCTCTCTCTCTCTCTCTCTCTCTCTCTCTCTCTCTCTCTCTCTCTCTCTCTCTCTCTCTCTCTCTCTCTCTCCTCTCTCTCTCTCTCTCTCTCTCACACACACACACACACACACACACACACACACACATACACCTGATTTTGTATGTAGCAATATACACCTAAAATCATATCTCTCTCTCTCTCTCTCTCTCTCTCTCTCTCTCTCTCTCTCTCTCTCTCTCACACACACACACACACACACACACACACACAAAACAAAAAGAGGTTGATTTCTAGTACTTGAAAAACCCCTTGGAACATCCAAATTGGTGCCAATTTTGAGGACAAGTAGGTGGCTACAAAATAAATGATGCCTAGATATCTATCAAATCATATAAAACAAGTCACATGAACAAAATTTGAAAAAGTGAATTGACCTAAAAAAGGACAGGGAAGAAGCGTTGTATTGCCGCTCCACTTCCACAATGGGTTAAAAGAGAAAAACGATGCGAGTTAAGCTGTTTTGAAGCGTATACAATTATTGAGCAGTGACCAGGGCTTGATAACACGCAAGGGTTGATGCTAAATGTATGCCAGATGCAGCTTCAAAGGGCCAGAACCTATGCTTTTGATGCTAAAAGTGAGGTAAGTTTGAAGTGATCACATATGGAAGTTTATTGATTAGAAATGGAATACTCAAAGAGCTCTACAGGCATGTCTTTACAGATTGTCAATCAGAGCTCAGACCGTCAAGATATTGAAGTTCAAAGTCAGCGGTGGTTGCCAGCCGGATGATGCCAGATGGGTTTTCTCGGTTTTTGTTGTTCCAGTTGGAGGGCTCAACAATATCCAAGAGTAGTGGGATTGACATAGCCTGAAGCCAGATAGCCGTAGAATTTCATTGAGATCTTACGGTTCAGGAATCCAACCATCGGGTAGCAAATGGCAAGGCAGTGAAGAGGGAAGAAAATAAGGTTTTTTTTTTAGTTTTTTTTAGTTTTTAGTTTTTTTTTTGGGGGAAGGGGGGGGTTTGGCAAGATTCAGGGGCTTGGTGGCTTTGGGGATGCCACATGGAGATTTGAAATCCCACATGTGATGATTCAGCAGAGGGTCGCGGTGGTATATAACTAAAATGGGTGCTCCTCCATAAGGTGAGCAAGAAAGAGAGAGAGGGAGTCCTCTCTCATGGGCATGGAAGACTTGGAATTGGGGGCGCTAGCCCCTGCACATGGCGGAGATGATGGTGGTTGGTGCACTGGGCGCTCATGGCGGAGATGATGGTGGTTGGTGCACTGGGCGCTGCGGTGTCCATTAGGAAAAGTTTGGACTCAAAAATGGGCCTTGTAAGAATTGTTGATGTGGCATAGCTTTCAAAAAGTGGAGATCGGTAAATTTTTTTCAAATAAGATCCAAACTTGTCGGAGGTTGGATATTTAGAATCTACTCTTCAAATGCTATCTATTGATATATAGCATGCATGTATCGGACATTGCCTTCATGTAGATCTAGAAAAAGGTGATTTTAGATTACCGTAACAGTAACAAAACCTGACTGATTGAAAACAAAATGGCATAACTTTCATAGAAGTCATCCAAACTTTTCGGACCTTGGCTCTTTAGAATCCATTTTTCAAGAACTTTCCAATGATAGGTCATATCATGGGGTTCTAAGCAATATTTAGAGGGGTCTACCAGGTTGCTTTCTTTTGTACAAATTTGATGATGTGGCATTCTTAAAAGGCCCAAAAATGAGTTCAAAATTTTCCTAATGATTGGACACTGTTGGGGCGGTGTTGTGTAGCAGGTGCTGACTTGGAAATCTATCCACATGGTATTCCACGCGATCGAAGCCACTCACAACATTTGATTGAATGTCAAGGCACTGTGACAACCCTCTAGGGGGGGCCCTCAGGCAAGGCTTGAGCTAGAGGTAGCTAAGAATAAAAGGGATTTCATGCAATGCAAGCTAAAAACAGATGGTCGATGAAAATAGAAGGGGGGATCACACATCCTTAAGGGGGGCACGTCTTTTTGGAAATCAAGCAGGAGATGTTTGGCTATCAGAGAAGGTATTTTTGAGCAAAGAGGAGAAAAAAGAGAAGAGGAGATCACTCTTGGCAATCGGGGAGAGCTCTCTTGACAATCAAAGGAGGAAGTTTGGAGACTTCTTGAAGGCAAAAAAGCTCTTGAGGGCAATTGAAGCAGGAAGAACGACACGGAGGAAAACTCCACCATCAAACTCCACCATCAAACTCCTTAGTTTTCAATTAATCCAAGTGATGGTGCCGTTAAGGGTCCACCTTGGCTATTGATTAAGCTATACTCAAGGCTTTATTGAAGGTTTATTGATGTTTATGATGATTGTTGGAGTTGTCCGTGTCTTCTATTTTCTCTCTCACACACCTCTCATAGACAGCTGCCCCGCGCCTTCCTGACTCACCTTTCAAACACATATACCCTGACATCCTTGGTGAGCCCGACATGAATCAAGCCGGGGTGGGAGGTGCAGATGGAGAATATAGATTAGATGATGAAGCTGATGGAAATAGTAACTTCCAATGGATTTGAGAAAAATCTAGCAGTTCCAGATTTGGCAAAGATGCTAGAGCTGGTACAAGGGTATCTATAGGAGATGGAAACCAAGAAAACACAACAAAAGAGGATCGATGAAGCTCTTGACATAGCAGTAGATGTTGTGTATGAAGAACAAAATGTTTTTTTAGGGTATGATCCTGAAGATTACCTTACGTGCTACAAAGTAGAGATGACAAGCTGAGGTATACTCGAGGGCCAAATGATTTTCTCTTTCGGACAAAGAGAGTGTTCTTTCCAGCCGTGGAGTGAATTTGCAAACGCTTTGATCCATGCAAGGTTTACGGTACTAGATCTTGACATCGAACAACTTACATACTACAAACAAAGACAATGTGAAGATGATTTAAGGGATAAATTGAGTGCTTCTACAACAGTATGGACCCAGCTAGAAGCTCTTTTATATTTGAGTGATTTGAAAGACAACAAATTACTGGACACTGAAGACATGGGCATAGTTGAAACTAGGTATGCTACTTTCAGATTATATGATGGAAAATGTGAGCCTGAGAGTTTCCTAAGTAAGGTCAAATTTATTTCGAGCAACCTAAGGAGATTTTGAGGTATGAATCATGTGAGTATCAATTAACTTGGTTATTTGAAGCTCATGATAAATCTGATGTAGAAGATGGCGAGGATCTACAAGATGATGCCAACATAGTGGAAGTTGTCTATGCTAAATTGTTTAAGCTAATTTCTCATGATTCTTCATATGATTCTAGGGAAGAGGTTATACAGTTCACATAGCCACGAGGGGATATTAGCAAGCTACAAAACTTCCATATTGCTAGGAGGGATACATGTATATCATCTAAGATCCATCGGGTGAGCTTTATGCGTATGATCTTTCTTGCTTGTTCGAAACTAGTGAAGGAGATAATGATCTAAGTGCTACCGTCATGATGCATGATGTATGTATGCCTATGATGGATTATGCACTTGCTTTAAAGCATTGGGATATAGGTACAACATTTGAAATATAGGATCAAAATGACATTTTTGATAGTTTTCTCTATGGTGGTGATGCATGCGAGCGCCTAAACTTGATGCTTCTCATGAGGGAAGTGCCTATTTAGAGGGAAATTTTAGTACAACCTTTGCATTTTTTGTATGGATCTATGAGCAACGAGTTGGCTGAAGATGATTGCTTGGATAAAAATATATGTATGCCATATAAATCTGTAGCACTTGATGGAGTGCAAGACTAAAGACAAAGTGCAGGTTAGTCCACAAGTGTCATAATTTCTTTTAAAGAGTTGCAAGAGTCTCCGATTTTTGTTGAAGACATGCCGATGGGTGTTGATGATTCTAGGCAAGATGAAGATGAAGTTATTGAATCTTTCTTATCTGGTTGTGAAGCCTATGAATTGAATAGTTTGGATGGAGTTTATGATGAGAGGACCTATTCAGAGGGAGTGCCAAATGAACCTATGCAGTGATACGATAGATTGTTAAGTAGCATGGATGTAGATGAGGAAGCAGAGGATGACATTGACGAGTATGAAGATTGTCTAGATCATGTTAACTATGAACATGTTTTCCAAGGAAATTTTGCTTCTATACTTATGCATGGGTTGCATGAGGAGGCAACTCCTACGCTTTTGACGAATGTTGAGGCTTTGAAGGGTGGTTTTTCTAAGGTTATTCTGGATGAAGGTCTACAAGCTAAATCTATTTTCCATGATCGAGATGGAATCACAAGCATAAATGTCTTCAATAATACAGGTACAGATTGTTCAGAGAATTGTGATGGATCTGAAGTTAGAGGGGGTGATGATGTTAGATCATCATGGGTACTGCAAAAGGTGCACAAGTTTCTTCAATTCCTTAGACAATACACCAACTATGGCTGGGTTTGGATGCTATTTCTAATGATGCTTATGTCAATGATATTCAGGATGCTAGTGAAAGGGAGTCAATGTACTTTAATGCTTGCTGGTAATGAGCTTAAGCTGCCAAAAGTTTATGGGAAGTGGGTGCTGCATTGTACTTCAGATGAAGCTCTAGTATATTGTGGGGCCCATCAATGCTAGGTACTCATAATGGTGTTTGCTCTAGGAGATTCTAGGGATTTTCAAAATTAGGTTCAATACGGATGGGTATTGTTGGGTATACATTGCGGTTGCTTTCTGTTGGATCCAGGAACAACATATCTGCACCAAAAATGTTGATTGATACAAGAAAAGTATGCTCAGGTGGATATTATGCTACTCCAATATTCGGGAAATTCCTTCTCATCCCATTTGATATCGGGGGACTACTGAAGTACATGTTGCAGATTCAAAGGATATCGATTATTTCTTGTAGCAGGTTTCTTGGCACTAGGTATTGTTTTTGGATTTTAGCTATGAGGGAAGAGTTTTGGTTTTGTGGTTGGTAAGCTTACATGGGTGGATTTCATTTGAGTTCTTTGGACAAGTGAAGTATCTTCACATTTTTTGGGTTGTTCCTAAATTAAAGGACTTGATGGCCATTTTGTGTGCATACAGGCTAAGGCATACTTGATCTTGATAGAGCCCCCTGTCGAGCTTGATGGTTAAGACATGTGCACAATTAACTGGAGCATACTTGAGTTTGGCGGGGTTCATTATATAGGGTTTTCCGTAATTGGGTGTGTTGGAGATATGACAAATATGGTTTAAAGATTTGTGGTGGGTAGTTACCAAATGATAAAGCTAGACCATTAGTGACAAGGTTTAAACCTCATATTCTTTTGCATGTACTTACCAGTTATGTGATCTTGATGGCAAAGAACTTGAGTGCTTATAGCAAATGCAAATTGAAGATCGGTTGGCACAGACAAGAGACTATGCAGGTTCAGAGGGGGTGCATGTCATGCAGCTCCACTTCCACGATGGGAAAAAGAGAAAAGGAATGCAAGTTAAGCTATTTTGAAGCGTGTGCATTTATTCACAGGGCTTGATATCAGGCAAGGGTTGATGCTAAATGTATGCTAGATGGAGATTTATGTTGAAATAAGGGTTGCAAGAAAACACACACATCTTGGAGAAGGTGAAGGAAGCTCAAGGCACACAACAAAGAGTGTATTACTTAGTGTGTAATGGAAAGATAGATAACCCTAGAGTGATGGGTGTATATACAATGCACGGGGTTGGGAAACCTCCTGGTGAGGGAAAAAATGCCCCGATGGTCCTAAGTGTGTTCACACACATCACTACCACATGTATATGGTAACAAATCTCCCGTGGGAGTGATGCGGTGAACAAAAGCTGGCACATAGAGTATAGGGAAGTGCCATGCCCTAAGGACATGATTAGTCCACAAAGGGGAGTAAGCCCAAGGCTTTGCAGAAAGCTTCAAACTTCTCACAAGACAATGCCTTTGTGAAAAGATCTACAAGGTTGTCCTGTGTTGGCACATAAGCCAAGTTGATCTCTCCTCCTAAGAGCCTCTCCCTGACATAGTGGTAATGCACCTCAATGTGCTTTGGGGAAGCATGAAAATTGGATTCCTTGAAACTGCCAATTTACTCTGATTTTCAGTGTAGATAGTGTTGGCAATGTTCTATCCAACACCCAAATCAGCCATAAGGCGTCTGAGCCATACACAGCAAACCGTAGCTGTGAAGATTGCATTGTAATCAATCTCATAACTAGAAGTTCAACAGTAGGTTGCTTCTTGCTCAACCATGATATGCATGAGCTACCAATCATGAAATAAAAACCACCTGTGGACACTCGTATTTCAAAACATCTAGCCCAATTTGAGTCCAAAAAAGCATGTAAATCTAGTGGCAATGATCCCCCCTTAGGATAAAACAAGCCAAGATGTAACGTGCCACTCAAGTAGCCAAAATCCTCTTGACAGCATGCCAATGCTTAGACCATGGTCTATGCATAAATCTATTGACCTGTGAGACTGCAAACTGAATATATGGCTTCTTGTTGCATACATAAATAAGGCATCCAACAAAACTTTGGTAAAGAGTGACATTGGTAGGATCACCAGCATCATGAAGACTAAATTTCAAACCTATTTTCACAGGAGTGGCAATAGGTTTGCAATCCTCAAATCCAAAATTACATAACAATGTATCTACGTAACTTGTCTGACACAAGGAAATAAACCACCAACACACTGCTTAGGCTGTATGCCCAAATAATGATGCAACAACCCCAAATCTTTCATCTTGAAATTAGCATTTAAATCAGCCTTAATTTCAGTAATATGTCTTTCATTGGGTCCAATGATTATCAAATCATCCACATAAAGAACGACAATGAGAAGTATATCACCCTCATGCTTTACATACAATGTGCTTTTTGTTGAACTATTACAAAAACCTCCTTTGAACAAATGAGTATCAACTTTCTCATACCAAGCACGAGGAGATTGCTTCAACCCATACAAAGCTTTCTTTACATCTTTCCAAAATATTTGTCGACCTGCTGATGCTTGCCAAAGCTAGGTGAGCAACAACTGCTCACAAAAATCAGAGAAAGTGAGTAGGCATGTGCTGGAGCTACTGGCCACTAAGCCTAGGAGGGTGCAACCTGCTCCGATACCAATTGTTGGAATTAGGGCTGTAGGAAACACACACAACTTGGAGAAGATGAAGGAAGCTCAAGGCACACAACAGAGAGTGTATTACTTAGTGTGCAAGGGAAAGACAGATAGCCCTAGAATGATGACATATATACAATGCACGGATGGAAAAACATCTCGATGAGGGCAAAAAGGCCCTAACGGTCCTAAGTGCGTTCACACACATCACTACCACATGTATATGGTAACACTTCAAAGGGCCAAAACCTATGCTTTTGATGCTAAAAGTGAGTAAGTTTGAAGTGAGCACATATGGAAGTTTATGGAGTAGAATTGGAGTACTCAAAGAGCTCTACATGCATGTCTTTACAGCTCGTCAATTGGAGCTTGGACCGACGAGATATTAAAGTTTAAAGTCGGTGGCAATCGGCAACCGGATGATGTCAGATGGATTTTCCTAGTGTTTGTCGCTCCGGTTGGAGGTCTCGGCAATATCCAAGAGTGGTGGGATCAGCACCGTTCTCAAGTCAAATAACAAGAATTTCTTTGAGATCTTACGGCTCAGGAATCCGATCGTCGAGCAAAAAATGGCAAGGCAAAGAGAGGGGGCGGGGGGCACATCCCAGTGTCTCCACACAAGCTTTTGTAAGAACTCCATCCGAGCATGGTATGCCTTCACTTTCTTCTGGCTACCCGGAACAGGCTTTGGGCATATAAAGACAGCTTCCCAGTCCTCCTCAGAGATGTCATTGTTTCTTGTCAAGCTACGCGGATCAACTCCCTCCAATGGCAATCCACGCTTCATATGAAATTCCTCGGCAAGACGACAAAACTTCGTGTGTAGAGGTGGTTCGATGTTCCTAACTAGACTACTGCTTGCTTGAATCGGATGCTTTGAGGAAGGTGCCATGATGCAGTCTTGATATACATGCACATCATCCAATGAACTCATGAGACGTGGTGTGACCTCGCTTATCATCCTTGCTAAAATGAAACAATAAACTTCATGGGCTTGCTTTTGTAAGCAGGGCATTCAAGGTGATGTGCTCTGGGATTTGCCCCAAGGTTGCATGCAGCTTGTGGACTAGCAAATTACCCAAGTCTATGTCTGAGCTCATGCAGCCAACAACAACATTAGGTCACATTGCATGCAATGCTTTTCCGAGAACAAATAGGGTAGGCATGGAGGCTCAATCAATCCTCCCAATTCCGTATCAACAATCTAGTAGTGATTTGGTTTGTGGCCAACACTTTGACTCCACATTTAACACTCTTTTCATCTCTTGTATGTGTAGGGGGGTTTGGGGGAAGGGGTACTTAAGGTACCCAACGTATAATCATATAATTCATTGCTGTGTTGGTCGGTTCAGAGGAGCTCTCGTGTTATCTCTCTCATGAATTCTCTCCCTAACTCTACGCTTTTTCATCAACTTTGACAATTATTGCATTAGGTATAGTCACCGGCCATGGTTGACAAATTATGTTTTCTGCATGTAGTGTATTGAGGAAACATTGGATTGGGACAAATACTAAATATGGGCTTCTATGAATATGTGGGTGCTTCAAAGGGCATAGAATATTGTGTATCTCTCTCATGTATCGTTGGCATTTGTGGATAGAGGGTAGTTGAGGATGGTGCAAAAGGAGCTTGATGCTACAGTTGTTGACTCGCAATACTAAGCAAGCATAGGGTAAGGGGGGCAGTTAAAAACCGGGTTCCTTTTCAGGGACCCCTGGCCCCCCTACAATATGTTGTGTTTGATCCAATTGTAGAACAGCGTGAGCCGAGTGGTGGATTGGTTATCTTAGCGTGAAAGTTAATCGTCACTGTTAGATTCGGGTTTGAACCTTGTTCGCAGTTTGCCCCCTTCCTAGCTTCTCAGTCACAGTAAGTTTTGTTACACTCAATTTTTTTGCTCCTATCGCAAATCCTGTGTAGATTTATGTTCATGGCATGGGCTCATCCAGCTTGCGATCATGGTGATCTTCTGATCACTCCCTCCAAGACAAAAAAAACAAAGTACTGACCTAGCAATTCCCCTCCTGCCTTGGGTGGCTCTAAACTGCCCCCCTTACCCTATTGGTTTCATACATTGATTTCATACTCTAATAAGAGTTCCATTGTCGTAGTCATTTTATCCAAAAGGAAAACGTAAAATAGGCGTGAGATATTTCAATCACTTTTATTTGCTAAAATGAGGTAAACATTGCTTGCTTGTGTAAAGATGCAGAATCCAAGATCATGCACAGGGAGAATCCAAGATCATACACATGGAAAATGATATGGATGTATTTTTATTGAAAATTGAAGAGCTTAAAGAGAAATTCATTTTTATTAGCCAAGTGATATAGTAGTTTTTACTCGCTCCATTTTGTTTCCATTAGACGGAGTTGCCTACAGATTCCCTCAAATTCTTTCCTCCTCAATTTATAGTCTAAAACTATCGCCCAAGATCATAGTCGAACTCAACACATGCTTTGCGCTAAGCCAATCCTCCAGAGCTGGTTTGTTGGCCACAACGTAACATTTTCAGAATAGAAACAAGGTGAGGTAGCACGAGGGCCTGCCAATGAAAGGATTCGTGAAGGTGTTGTCAGGAAGTAGGAGGAGGTGGGAATTGGAATGTGTTTTTGCAGTTTAGTGGAAGCAGAAAATAAATAGTGGAGTGGTCCGACCAAAATCCAAAGTTAGTGCCTAATGTTATGCCAGTCAAGGAATTTGTAGTCCAAATGTGGTCCAAAGTTAAATTGTAGATTGTTGTGTTGTGGGTTATATGTTGTGTCATGTTGTGTGTGGAGAGAAGGTTAGAAATATCAAGGTTATTAAGGGTTTGGTAGTTAGCATTGATGTTGAAGTCATCGAGTAAAATGGAAGGGATGTGCTAATGGTGAGTAGTGTGGTCAATGTTTGCAGGAGCAAGGGAATCGGACTTGAGGGTCCCGGGTAAAATGTTATTAGGGTTAGTGGTGGACCATGTGGTGTACTGAGGAGTGTTGTAATGCATTCTATTTCATTCGTGGAAATGATGTTGTGGTGTTGTAGATGTATGTTTTTCTTTGATGTGAAGAGGGATACTCCCATGGGGCCAATTGTTTGAGTGTGTGTATGTAACCGTTTATGGCCGCTGTGTTAGCATGTTGTAGCTTTGTTTCTTGGAGACAAAGAATGTGGGTAGACATTAAGTTATTATCATGAATAAGGTTGTTGTAGTGTTTCCTAAGGGACACAATGTTAAGAGATTGTATTATCAGGTAATTGTCGGGCAAAGAGTGGAGGTCAAGCTGTGAAGGTTACAAGTGGCTATGTGTTTTGAGGCAGTGCAGCTCATCTAGAATCGTTTGGTCTATTTTAATATGGGTGGAAGTTAATTCTGTTAGGAGGTAAAGGTTGTTGGGATCTCTTACGCGAGAGAGGGCAATGTACACAAGGCCATTCCTCGAATGTTCGTTGGATCAAAAGCCAAATTGTCTAGTGTCAAGACCTGTGCACGGTGTATGGTCCTAACAGCTGCAAGTTGAATTGAGAATTGTGTTTTAGTAATAGTGTTTAGGAAGTTCTGTCCTATTTGAAACTCACGTGCTATTTTTTGGGTTGTTGTCCATTGTTTATCTATTGATGTATTGTATAGTTGTTGGTTTTGATATGTAGGTTTTTGGCGTACTTTGGTGGTTTGAAAGTGAATCCAGAAGGTTTGTATTGTGGAGTTGTGTGTTATTGCTTTGAATATAATATCAGCTCCATTGACTAGGCCATCTAGAACTCCTTTGTGTCTTGTGTCTCAATAAATACTGGTGTCCCTATGGTAGTGTTTAAAATATGTTAGTTGTGTAGGTCTTTATCTTTGTTCGCATATAGTAAAGGTGGGACACCATGGCTGGATGAGGTATTTCACGCATGTAATGCGTATTGAGGAACAAAATGTCTTTGTGGGTGTGTTTTAAAATGCGTATCCTATTGAGCATGTCGATCAATTTATCATTATTTTGTCTCATGGTGATTGTTAACTCATAACACTTTATGCGGTCATGCCAGAAAGAGGGTGAGATAGATTCGAGAAATTGAGGTTTTCTAAAAAATATCCAAGAGTCACGTACTAGACTAGCTTGGCAAGATCGCCGCACAAGATGACATCAACACCACCGAATGGAAGGTCGTAGATGTTTTTTATTGCGCGCAGGTGAGAGTCTGCCATAGCGAATATGTTGGTTCCAATCAAGGAGGCCTCATATAAAGCAGCTAACTTTAGGTCTCAATAAAGCACCCGTAGCTCATTTAACCTCTCAGGCAATAGGGAAGTGTTAGATGACATGAGTAGTGGCAAGCGGAGGGCCGAGTGGATAGTGGTTCCACCAATGTTAAAAGTAGCCTTACCTATATATGCCATCAACAGGATTTTAAAGTTGCTGGGCTGGGATCTGTGGTTATAGAAACGTAGAAGCCCTTGGACAATTAAAAGAAGAGTGAAAGTTTTCCATGTTCTTGTGCCTCCAGTCTGGAAAATGTGGATTTCTTATGTGAAGAATATACATTTTTTAGGCATAATATCAACAAATATTAGCCTTTGTTGGGAATTAAGCAGCAAAATGCTCTTGTAACAAATATTGTTTGGTTAGAGTAGTAGTTTTTATGGCGTGTTGTTATTTAGGTCTTCTGTGATGTCAACATGAATATGGGAGGAAATATTAGACAGTGTCATAGATGTCGAAGGTGAACTGGTGCCTAATGAGTTGGTGTTAAGGTTGTCTTTCATTGTTGTGTATTTGTTGTATTTAGATTCATTGGTATCAATGATAGGTTTATTTTAATTGTATATATCTTTCCATGTGAGTCCATTTGTTAGATGGTGATTTCCATAATTTATCCATGGTAGAAACAGAAGACATTGTTCTCTGTAATAATTATCTGGGTTCTTTGCAGCATTATATTTGACATATCATATAATTTTTAGTTTGGTACGTTTTTTGTATGTGTTTCTTGTTGTAGTGTATGTGGAGGCAAATTCAACCGATAATATGGCATTGAGCTGGGCAAGACATGCACAGTATTTATCTATGCTTGTTTCATAAAATATTTTTGTGCTAGTCGGGTCTATGTTTTGTAAGAGGTGTTTTCGCTTGAAAAGAATTGTTCTCTCGTGGGGAGGGTTTGTGTTTATGATGAATATAAATTCTCGAGTCGCACTGTAGAAAGGTAGAGAAAGTTCAATATATACTGCTTGTTGTGAGCTTATTTGCTGTGTGTTTTGTGTTTCCCACTTTTTGAAGTCTATCAAATGTAGTTGCATTGTTTTGAATGCAAGAGTCAAATTGTTCTTTGATTGATTTGATGAGTGTGTTATCAAATTTTGTTATATATGAGGCGCAATAGGTAGCTACTCCATGTTCATTTAAAATGTGTTGTATATCTAAATTTTCATCCCAAAGCTCTGAAACAGTTGGATTGAAATTATTTGTGTAAATATCTTTGATATTTCTTTTTAATAGAAGTATTGGGCATGATATTGTGGATGCTATAGCTTGGATGTAATCCTCAAATTGAAGGTTTAGATAGGAACCACTGTTTGAATGTAATATTTGCTTTATAATCTAGTGGCAATAGATTATCTTTGATTTGGTTGTGTTTCTTTTTATTCTATTGGACATTGGTATGTTGAGAACGACAAGGCTCTAAAATCATAGTCAAAGGCACATCGGGTAGCGAGGGAAGTCAAAGCGGTATCCCTTGCGCTTTCTGAAGCAAAACTTCTTATGTTTGTGTGTTTGAATTTCTTGTAAATCTATAGGAAGAAGCATGGAATCAGTTGTTATGTAATTATCAATGAAATCCACAACATCTTCATTGGGATCTTTTCCATAAACAGGAGCATTTTCTATCCATAGTAGCCCGTGATCATGCTGGCTACCTCATATCTAAAACTCGGTTACGAAAAAGTAATCTTTGAGTTTTCCTAATATGGTTTATCCTTGGTTAGCAATTTCTTCATCCCGTTAAACCGGTTTAAGTAAAAGGTTGTTGTTATAAGGACAGCTTAGACCAAATCTCGTATATGACTCTTAAGTTTGTGTGCTTGCACGCACAATGGGGTTGAGCTTAGCAAGTGCTCCAATAAAAGGTTTCCAATATTTCTCAGCCGCAGAAAATATAACAAAGAATGTTGGTGGCCCTAGCTGTCTAATCATAGCGAAGGTGTTTTTTTTTTCAATTTTTCCTTGTAGTTAGGTGATGTTTGTAATGCCTCAAAATCACGATATCCAAAATGGGAAGACAAGACCTTTTCAATGTTAGTATCTCCAAAAACTTGTACGGCCACTAGTGTATTGCGATTCAGCTTGTCTTTGCGCATACGGATCCAGATGGACACCAAGATTTTTTGAGCCATTACTTTGATTCTTTTGAAAAAAAGATTCTCTATATTAGTGAGAATCTTCTATCAATGTGCATAAGTCCCATTGAGCCAAATGTTGATATCTATGCTTAGCAAGTGTATGGTATTTACGGGGCTCACCGTAGAAAGTAGTAGGGAAACTAAGTTCTTCACAATATTCATCTTTCAAAATACTCAAAGGACTATTTTCCTCAGTAGGAGCTACGAAGAAGACTTTGTCGTTGTGATCCACTACTTGTTGTGATGTCTCAATTCCATGGAGCATGACATCTGTAGCTAGATCATCTTCTTTTGGTGGTTGGTTGTTATTGGCAAAATCATCAAGCAAAGGGAAATGTAGACTATGAAAATGGCTTAGCCACTCGTTGTTTAGAGTAATTTTTTTTGTTCTTGTATAAAGATGTTTGCAGTAGTTGAGCAGTGGCTTTCATTGTAAGCAATGGCCGAACAACCCCGAAAAGGTAGCAATGGTTGTACTGCAGACGACACTTAATACCAACTAGTATCGAGGCTTCATCATGAATAAACCTTGACATCATTTGTTGTGTTTTTCCAAAGGATGCCAGAATTTCAACAATTTTGTCTTGTTATCCAAATTTCCCATCGTATGTAAGCTCCCTAATTTGGTGAAAGGTAGCCTGACACTGACAAGGCATCTTTCTAAATGTTTTATTTGTCTATTCTAGCCAAGAGGGAGTTAAATCCTATGGAGTTCAATCGAGTGAGCAATGCACCATGGTCTTTTCTTTTACGGCTGCAAGAAGTGCAAACATAGTTCTCACATATCTTGCTGTTTAAAGACCTCCCAAGTGCCGACCTATACCCTTTTCAAGCTAATTGTGACAAAAACATTAAATGTCTACATTTAGAACATTGATATATAGGAACATTGTTCGGTGTTTTTATGTACTGTTGTATAGCTTTGTTTGGTGGGGAGGCTTGTTCAATGTTTATGTTCAACGGAACTGTGGGGTGTGATGTTCTTTTTTAGTTTTTTAATATTTGCTAATATTGCACCTATTTCTAGGGTGGTTCTTGTTGGGATTAAAGCCCAAGTGGCCTCTTATACGGATATGGTCGGCTGCCCGCCTAAGTCATATGCGCATACTCTTTGTATGTGTTAAGTATCTCATGATACCTTTCACTGCCTCCCAATGTTTCTTGCTGGGATTTGACATATATCTGCTAACCACTCCCACTGCAAATGCAATATCCGGACGTGTAGCAATCATTGCATACATCAAACTACCCACTGTAGACGCATATGGAATCTTATCCATTTCAGCCTTTTCTTCCTCAGACACAGGACAATCTTGTTTGCTAAGTTTCACATATGGTGGCAATGGAACACTCAATGCCTTTCCGTTCAGTTGTTGGGATTAAAGCCCAAGTGGACTCTTATACGGATATGGTCGGCCGCCCGCCTAACTCACTTGTCACTAACTCTTTGTATATACTCACTTATACTTTTGTGGATAATAAGGTTTTGGGAGATAACCCTTTAAACAGAGTTATATGCGTACTGTGTATCTGTGTGTGTGTGTGTGTGTGTGAGAGTCGACCCACGCTCCGCTCCGCGACTTCAATTGGTATCAGAGCAAGGTGCAGTGCGTATTTGCGTAATCGCGCGCGCGTACTTTTCAGGTAGATTCTGGAGACGGAGCTTGGAAATTTACACTTGGCGTTCCAGGAGCGTTTCCAACAGGTGTCTTGCGGTTTTACCCCCCTTTCGAAGCCGTTTATGCCCTCAGAATTTCGTTCTGAGCACTACAGCAGAAGATAGATTTCAGCCGCAAAGAAATCCGTCTTGTGTAGATTGGCAAGCAGGAGGTGGTCGACATCGACATACGTTACTCATTCGTCTTCAAAGCATCATCTATGGACCAGGTACACATATGTATCATCAGATATATATATATTGCAGTCTGCATTGCTACTTCTTGTGCTTGCCACATTCCAGGGGAGGTGTGGCCATACGACGGCTTGACAACACTAGTATGTATTGCAGATTGATATACTGTGATTGTGAGTCTGCTAGTTTTGAGTCACGCTAACAGACAGACCGCCGCAACGGTCATAGGACAATGATTGGTCTATTGTAGGATGTATGCTAGTCTTGGACAGTTTGCTGAGCCATCTGTGAGGGTCGTGTGTGAGGTTTTTTGAAGCCAAGCACTGGGGGCTGGGTTACCCAGTGTGAGGTGGATTAGGTTGCTGGAGTTCCCCTCGACACGCATCCTCTTCGGCGAATTTTATCCCATAGGATGTATGGCTTTGTGTAGACACTGGATTGCATCTTATGCGTCATGCCCTTGAGGCATTGTTCAGGGTTCAGTCTTGAGACAGATACAGGTTCTGTCATCGCCCAAACAGGAGACAGTTTATGCTTACAGGACAACATATTATAGAGATTTTCAGATTTGTCATTGGTCAGCTATTTATGATTGTTTTTTGAGCTATCTTTTGGTTTCCAGAGCTCAGTTTACTAGGGAGACTCTGTCAAAATTTTTCCAAAATACTGACAGTTCCTGAGGAGAGGAGTTCAGCTTGTTTTTTACAGCTTGTTGTACAGAGGCCAGTTTATAGGGGAAACTCTGTCGAAATTCTCTCAGAAGTAAACAGTTTGGCAGATATGGCATCTTCTCAAAGTGAGACTCTTTACAACATAAAGAAGCTCGATGGCACAAACTTTCCATTATGGAAGAAGTAAATTTGGCAGGTTTTGGTGCAGAAAAAACAAGTGAAGCCACTGAAGCTCAAAGGGGAGAGACCAGAAGGTATGGCTGAAGATGAGTGGGAAGAGCTTGACGAGTTAGCTTGTTCCACAATCATGCTGACACTGGCAGAAAATGTTTACTTCAACGTAGCAGAAGAGACTACAGCGTATTGCGTATGGCAAAAGCTATGTGGTATGTACGAGAAACAAAGTGCTGCTTCTCAGATTTACTGGCTCAAGAAATTGGTGGATTTGAAGATGAAGGAAGGGACAGCCATGTCGAATCATCTCAATGAATTTCACACAATTTTCAGTTAGTTAACAGTACAGGAGATAGTCTTTCCAGATTCAGTGAAGGCTATGTTTCTCTTAATCACTTTGCCAGATAGTTGGGATACTTTTCGTACAGCGTTAAGTAATTCTGTCGCGCCAGAAGGTCTTACAAGCGCCAATGTAGAAGGCAGCTTGCTCACAGAGGAAGTGAACAGGAAGAACATTGACAAAGGCAAAGGCAATAGTGCTTTGGTCGTTTGAGGGAGACAACAGTCTAAAGAGAAGAAGGGTAAGAAGGCACAAAATCAAAGTAAGTCTCGTGACTCGAGGTCAAAGTATGACATAGAATGCTACCATTGTGGCAAGAAGGGTCACATGAAGAGAGACTGTACGAAGTGGAAACAAGAAAAAGGCAAAACAAAGAGTTTTGCGCAAGATGAAAAGAAGAGTTCAGTGAAGATTGAAGAGGTGAATGTCACAGGATCTAGTTCAGACAGTGATTCTGGTATAGCAGCTGGTGACATCTTCCTCACAAGAAATCTTGATTCTATTTTATTGACTGCAGAGGATGGACATGCTATGAGTGATTGGATTATCGACTCAGGGGCATCTTTACATGTTTCTCCGCAAAAGAGTGGTTTACATCATATGTGACTACTAAAGATTATGTCAGACTTGGCAATGAGCAGGTTTGTGACATACTTGGAGTGGGAGATGTGCAGTTGAAGTTTCAGAATGGCTCTTCTTTATGGCTCAAGAATGTCAGACATGTTCGAGCAATCCGAAAGAGCTTGATCAGTACAGGAAAGTTGGATGATGCGGGTTATGTGACAATTTTTGGGAACAACGCTTGGAAGATCTCCAAAGGTTCGATGACTGTAGCACATGGCAGCAATTCAGGGACTCTGTACACTTTACATTTTTCAGAGGTTAAAAACCATGTAATCAATGTGATTGAGCAGCCAAGTGTGTCACTGTGGCATCGTAGGCTGGGACATATGTCAAAAAGAGGAATGGAAATACTTTCTCATTATGGTTATTTGCCTGGCTTTTCCTTTCAAGATTTTGAGTTTTGTGAGCATTGTGTTTATGGTAAGAAAACACAGGAACCGCACAGATCAAAGAGGAATCGTAGGGACGAACGATTAGCTCTTGTGCACAGTGATCTATGCGGACCAATGCCTAGTTTGTCACTAGGGGGAGCAATGTACTTTTGTGCATTCATAGATGACTATTCTCGCAAAGTATGGGTTTACTTCTTGAAGCACAAGGATGAGGTGCTCAAGTTCTTTAAGACATTCTTGCAGCTTGTGGAGAATCAGAGTGGTCAGAAGCTGAAGTGCTTAAGGACAGACAATGGTGGAGAGTATGTTTCCAAGGCTTTCCAAGAATTTTGTGAAGCAAAAGGGATAAAGCGGGAACTAACTGCACCATATAATCCTTCACAGAATGGGGTTGCAGAACGTATGAATAGGACCATACAAGAGAAGTTCAGAAGCATGTTGTCAAATGCTGAGTTGCCTGATGGATTTTGGGCGGAAGCAGAGTGGCTACAGCAGTCCATTTGATCAACAGGTCTCCTAGTAGGGTTCTGGATAAGAGTGCAGTGGCCGAGATGCTATGGACAGGCAAGGAACCTTCGTATAAGCATCTCAGAGTCTTTGGTTGTGAAGCTTATAGCCACATTCCTAAGGAGTTCAGGAATAAGTTAGAACCAAAGAGCAAGAAGTATATATTTCTTGGCTACGGAGAATCGGGCGAGATGGGTTACCGGCTTTGGGATCCTGAGTCCAGAAAGCTTATTCGTAGCAATGATGTGCATTTCAATGAAGCCAAGTTTCCCGCTAAACCAGAGAAGACAGAGGAGATCAGAAGAGTTGTCTTCAGGGAAGATGGACCTAGTGCTAGCACATCAAGACAGCATGGTCAGGCTCAAGAACAGCCTATAGTGGCTAGAGAGGCAGAATCAGTTGTGGTGAGACATTCTGAGCGTGTCTCCAAACCACCTGATCGTTATGTGCCATCTCTAAATTATGTCATGCTCACATATTGTGGAGAACCATCTTGTTACAAGGAAGCATTACAAGTGGTTGACTCGGAAAGATGGCAGTTAGCCATGCAGTCAGAGATGACAGCTCTGCATAAAAACCAGACATGGAAGCTAGTTAAATTACCACAGGGCAAAAAGGCTCTACCTTGTAAATGGGTTTACAGGTATAAGATCACCGCTCATGATAGTCAGCCAAAGTACAAAGCAAGGCTTGTTGCCAAGGGCTTTAAGCAAGAACAAGGCATTGACTTTGATGAAGTCTTCTCTCCAGTGTTGAAGATGACTACATTGAGATGCTTTCTTGCATTGGTTGCTATATTGGATTTGGTGTTGCACCAAATGGATGTCAAGACAACCTTCTTGCATGGTGATTTAGATGTGGAAATTTACATGCAGCAGCCAGAAGGGTTTGTTGAGAAAGGCAAGGAAGATTTGGTATGCCAGTTGTTAAGCAGTCTTTATGGCTTAAAACAATCACCAAGGGCATGGTACCATAAGTTTCACCAGTTTATGCTTTCTCAAGGCTACAAACGTAGTGAGTATGATCACTGTCTATATAGAAAGAAGGCTAAGGATGGCATTTGGCTGATCCTTATTTTGTATGTGGATGACATGTTGATTGCTGACAAACACTTGGAAGAAATTTCAGCTTTGAAGTCAAAGATGGCAAAATCGTTTGACATGAAAGACATGGGTGAGGCAAGTCATATACTTGGTATGCGCATTGAGAGAGACAGATCAAAGAAGCTGCTTTGGTTATCTCAAACAGAGTATATTGACAAGGTTTTGCAACGTTTCAGTATGGAAGAGGGAAAGGCATTGAGTGTTCCATTGCCACCATATGTGAAACTTAGCAAACAAGATTGTCCTGTGTCTGAGGAAGAAAAGGCTGAAATGGATAAGATTCCATATGCATCTGCAGTGGGTAGTTTGATGTATGCAATGATTGCTACACGTCCGAATATTGCATTTGCAGTGGGAGTGGTTAGCAAATATATGTCAAATCCCGGCAAGAAACATTGGGAGGCAGTGAAAGGTATCATGAGATACTTAAAACATACAAAGAGTATGCGCATATGCTATGGTAGTCAGGATTTGAGTGTCAGAGGATACACTGACTCAGATTATGCAAGAGACTTGGATAAGAGGAGATCTACATCAGGATATGTCTTTACATTGGCTGGAGGTGCCATATCATGGAGATCTTGATTACAAGATTGTGTTACGCAGTCTACTACAGAAGGTGAGTATGTTGCAGCAAATGAGGCATGCAAAGAAGCTATTTGGCTTGGTAGATTGGTAGCAGACTTGGGAATCAAAGTAGATATGCTAGAGTTATATTGTGATAGTCAAAGTGCTATACAATTGGCAAAGAATCCAGTGTTCCATTCGAAGACTAAGCATATTGATGTGAAATATCACTTCATTAGGGAAGTACTTGAAGACAAGCAGATACAACTGCTGAAGATCCACACCAAGGACAATCCTGTTGATCTACTCACAAAGGGACTTCCAGGAGAGGGCTTTGTGCATTGTCGTGAGTTATTGGGTATTGGATAGATGGCAGCCATGTAAATCTTTGTACATTTATGTTCATAGGTTTGCAGTTACTTAAAGTGCCACATTGGACTTTAAATGGGCGGTTGTTGGGATTAAAGCCCAAGTGGCCTCTTATACGGATATGGTCGGCCGCCCGCCTAACTCACTTGTCACTAACTCCTTGAATGTACTCACTTATACTTTTGTGGATAATAAGGTTTTGGGAGATAACCCTTCAAACAGAGTTCTCTGCGTACTGTGTATCTCTGTGTGTGTGTGTGTGAGAGTCGACCCACGCTCCGCTCCGCGACTTCAGTTCTATCACCCAAGAAAGAAAATTGCCTCACGATGGAGGCAAGGAGTTCATTTGGTTGCTAAAGAAGCAAAGCTTTCAATGATTCTGCTTCTTTTTTGCCCCAGGTACGATACTTGCGTTAGCACGAGCATCGGCGATCACCCAAGTAAAAAAATAAACAACCGCTTCTATCGACAATGATGATTTTGTGCAATGTTGTTGAAACGGCTCCACTTTTGAACATTGTACTTCTGAGTGAAGGTATTGGCACATCATAAATATGGAAATCACATGCAATACCAAACCTGAAGGAGAATACATGGATAATATCAAGTGCAATACCAATAGATGATGTGTGGCTATTCAACACTTGGGTCAAAATGGAGGAATCATGTCTACTGGAAGCCAAATGCGCCAAAGAAGGTGTCATCATTGGCATTTGCTCCAATGATACTCTTACCGCGTCTATCATGATTTTGCTAATTTTTTGCAATGTTGAACGTGACTTTATTATTTTATTGAGCATGAGGAAAACATTATTATTCCATGGGTGACTAGCCAAGAAAATCACTATCAATATCATTCTGAATGAGTTGTTTAATTGATGCATTTTGGCTACTCAAGGAACCCATGTACGTGCAATTTTTTTCCCCCTTGGGCTATGGGGAGGGAGAAAGACAAGTAAATGAAACACACACACACACATACAGGGAGAGAGATGGGAATTTACAAGATGAGCAATGTATGAAAGCAATATAATACAAAGAGTTTTTTTCTGCTTGGAGGTGTTGGATCTTCAATGTATAGCCACTTGACAAGTTAGAGCTGTCTTGACCTATTATGGTGAAAAAGAAAAAGCAAGAGCAATACTTACTTCTTGATCTTTTTACATTAAAAAGGTTAGCATATATGTCTCGCATACCTAGGGTTTGTGTATCACACATACATAGTCTCTTAATTTTCTATATAGTTACAAATATAGTCCTAATTTGTCACATGGTCATATGGCTTGATCGGGTGTGCCACCTTGAGCTATTGATTCTTGCTTTCAAAGTGATATACGGTGTTCTAGCGTGTCTCATTAGGTTAATGTAGAAGCCTTAATGTGATAGTTTAAGATACACTTGAAAATGATTGTAGATGGTTGAGACAGTTTCACTATGTGGGAACTGGGTCCTGTGAGACGGGCAGTGGATCAGTTAGTAATTACTATGGTAATTACCATGGTAAACCCAAGGCATATAAATAGGACCCATTACATTATTGTAATCGGGTTGGCAATTATTGGCAGTTGTTGTCGACAGTTACGGGGTCATTTGTCGGCTGTACTCTGTTCATCTTTTGGTTCATAAGCCACATCATCTTCATTGTAATCCTTCATCTATAATTCCAATTACAACAGTGCAATATATTCCATTTATACCTACTCTGTACTCAGTTACTCTGAATCTGAATATCATTCTCAGTACTTAGTCTGGTTCTTATTCCAGTAGATGTATTCTAGTTCAGTTTCTATTCCTTTGTCCAGTCTATTGTCTGAACTACTACATCACTAGTAGCTGTAAGCTTCTAACACTGAAATTAGCTATCTCAAGAGATCATCTCCAATTCCATTTTGGCGATCACGGTGGCTAGAGTTGAAGCTCGTTGATTGAAACACTCTTCTCAAAGTTGGAAGTTCTCAGCTACACCAATGGCACCCAAAACCAGTCGTGGCCGGAAACCAACCATCCGTGTTGATCCTATTCCTGAGGAATCGGGAAGAGAATCTGACCCTAAGCTTGAGAGGGTGATTGACACTGAGGCCCATGAGGAGCACAGTCAGGCTGATGAGACGCAGGAAAATGTCCAAACTATATGAAAATTGATTCATAAGGCTTATATTGATGTGATAGACATGTGGACATACTCAGCTGACTAAAAAGATACAAGAATTTGCCAGAAGTAAATAATCGTGAATATTTACATCTGCCCCATTTTTCAACTTTTTTGACCAAGTTAACAAACCACTAGTTTTACCATGTTGTAATAAGCCCACAAACCAAATTTGGTAAGATTTGGATCATTGGAATGAAAATTGTAACCAAATTTGCGAAGTCAGTTTGCGGATAGAAAATCGATGACCATTTGATTAAAAAAAGTACAAACTTGATGAAACTTGGCTAGACACGTTAAGTTGAAGTGCTTAACAGATTTGTGTCAAGGTTGGAACAAAAATTTGCAAAAAAATAGCTAGAGTAAATAATCGCGATTATTTACATCTGCTTCAAAAATTGACAATCTTGCATATTTGAGCATACCACAAGGTCAAGCATATGAAGTAGACCACACAAATCAGTTTTGGTGAAATTTGGATCACAAAAGTGAGACTTAAGCTAGATTCTTGAAATCAGAGTGTACTAACACAAAATAGTTGATAAACTTGAACGGATTTTGTCCAAACTTGTTGTAACTTGTCCAAGGACCTTAATAGGTTGTATACTTGGCAAACCAAGCCAAAAAGTGCACAAATCTAACAAAAGTAAATAATCACGATTATTTACTATTGCTACGAGAGATACCATTTTTGACTTTTGAACTTGTACAGTGCTAGACCAGCATAATACAAAGCCACCGGGTAACTTTGGGTTCAATCGGATCCAAATTGGTACATGTTCACTCAGTTTCCAGGTTGCAGATTAATCCTTTCATTTTTGCCAAAGTCGAGTCTAAAAATCTCAACTACTGACTAAAATAGCTCGAACTGAAGTCATACACATAGACCTATCACAATAGTTAGCAAAAATTACACAGTTTTGTGAAAGAATAGCTAACTTGATCAAAATTGATATAGGAATCAGGTTGTAGACGAGGAATCGGCAGCTTAATAGAAGTTGCAATCAAGGCAAGTGGAAATTGACAACAAGTCAATCTGACGGTAAGTACTCTATTAGGGCTTCACAAGTCTTTATGAACCTTAGATCTAGTCGTGTACTAGGAAATCAGGGCATACTTGGAGAAACCTCCAGTAGAGTATCCACTGAAAAAAACGTGAATCAAGGCAACCCCTTGCACACTATTCTTGAAGAAGTCTCAGACACTTTTTCATATTTAACGTGTGAAATGTCTTCCTATTCGGCTCACTCAGAAACCGGAACGACAATGTGCTACAAGCATATACTCTCCCTTTATAAGACTAATCTCCATGGAGCTCAAGTTTACTTGGATCTTAATGAAGAGTACACTATTCGCATTGATGTGACCATGGTATTGAGTTCAAAGAGAAAATCACGGCAAACAAACAAGGAAAAACGTACATGGATAGAAACAGAAGTCAGTATTTACAAGTCGAAGACCTTGACATGATAGACAAATGGGGGTTAGAAGTAAATACTATAATTTTAGATATGGCCACAAAAGAAGGATCACCAAGTTTAGAATTTGAGGGATACAATCAAGTTGATTTGAAGCCTTTGAAACGGCTTAGTACTGATAATCCTAGGATCGCAGTCTATTGTTGGGAGGATAGAATGTAAAAGATCTTCTGTGGACTTTGCATGCCAAATAAAGACGACTAAGTCCCATGAAGATCATCTATATCTTCAAAATCAAAGATAAGGGATCAACAGATCCATCAACCTGCCTGTTTAGGGATTTTTATAACAAAAACTTTGTTATGATGACTCCTGAGGAGGTGGAGCAAACCAAATATCAAGGGTATTCAATAAGGGATTGGATATTGTGCCAAGGACCAAAAACTATTCCAAGAGATGAACACCGTGAGAGATCTTCTGAGCGTAATGTTAAGAAACCAGAAACCACCTCATCACAAAGAAAACCGGGTGACACTAAGGACAATCCATGGCTACATGAGTCACTATTTCCAACAGACTGGTCTGAAGGATTGAGAACAGGACCAACTGCCAGGAGACTGGGAGTTGAACCCAATAGACGCGTCAAACCAACTGATTTTAAAAAATGGGCCAAAAAATACAGTGAATCAGGGGATCTATACGACTACTTAGCAAGCTTTAAGTAAGTGGTAAGAGCGTGTGCAATCGAGGTTAAATGGAACAACCATGAGACCAATGAGTGCTACTACCAACCAAAGTATGATGGGAATGTTCAGTATGTGCCCATGAGGCCACAAGGACAACCCATGTACATATATTAGCCTAACATGGCCCCAACTCAAAGACCATCGATGGGTATGGAAAGACCTCAACCTATGTTGGGACAACAACATCCGTATCTAGAGCATAATGCAATGCCTGTAAAGTACATGTATTCAGAAGGAGTCATAGATGAACAAGCACTAGTGCCTGTTACACCCTATGCTGAGCTTAGTCTATCTACAGTAATGGTATAAGGAGATTGGTATAATGCACATCCACCACCAATGGAAGAATCTGTGACTTATACTCCACTAGAGCTCTCACCAGTCTATTGTGTAGCTAATCAAGATATTAGACCTCGTCTGGTAAGACCCACGATTAAGCCAAGAACATGAAACTGTCATAACTGTGGTGCATATGATCATTGGAAAAATGAATGCCCAGAGCCTCACAAGAACCTCAACCAGCTGAAGCTTATTGCATACAATGTTGCAAAAAGGGACGACACTTTTCGGAAGATTGTCCTAAAAAACCTTTAAACAAGGGTAAAACAGTAGTAAACGTAGTCCAAGTGATACCTAGTAGCTCATCTAAGAGTGAACCGACTGTTCCAATCAAGGTAATCACCAGAGCCCAGACTAATAAAAAGAAACATAACTCCTCTGATGATTTGAAGAATACAAAAATTGCCTCTCAAAAGACCAAAAGAAGCAAAAGCAAAATGTATGAGATGAGAAAACAGAAACAACAGGCTAAAATCAAGGAGAAAGCAAAACAACTATTCCAGGAAAAGGTGAAAGAAACTAGAAGTGAAGTCAAAGAAACAACCGTGAAATCTGGAGGATCAATTTTGGTTGATAACATTTTTGGGCCTATTAATGCAACCTTGGAAGCCTACCAAGAAGGACTTAAAGCAGGCCAAAACATGAAAAACAAATGGGAAAAACTATCTTTCTCCAGACATGGAAGCAGCTAAGCTTGAAGCTTATCAAAATTTGGTAAGAATCACCCAAGAAATGCTAGAAAAACAAAAACCCAAGCTTGAAAGTATCACAAAACCTAAAGAGCTGGTAAGAGACACTGAAGAAAAATCTGATGTGGTGGTAGAACCCCACCTTGAAACAAAAGAACCAAAACTTATAGTGCCGGACAATGAAGATGCCTTAGATGGAATTCCATTTGTAGAGGAAGATTGACCAGGACACTTATGGGAAAAAGTTAGAGAGATCAATGATGGAAGCCTAACTTTAAAGTCAGCTCCTATAGAGCAAGTTTGGTTGGACAACCTACCTCCTGATACGAACATGGATGTATAGTCCTTGTACGGGGATTGTGGATCTAAATCTTTAGGAATGTTGAAACCATTGACCTTGAAAACATTACCCTCTTACTTGGGAGATAACGAAGATGAATTCATAGTGTGTAAGACCACTCAAGTAAAAAGAGCTAAACAGACCCTAGAAGTAGACAACATTCATTCAATCATGTCTACACCCATCCAATACACTCTTACCTTGAGAGAACTATTAAAACTCAGACCATATCTATAGAATGATCTATAGAAAACCCTAGAGAAGGTGGGGATAAAGGGGCTAATCTCAAAAATTTTGGGAAAATTGAGACACGAAATGGACCACAAAGAGATTTGATCTGTACCAATGAACAAAGTTGGAGAATACTACGAAGGGAAAGAAGGAAACACCACCCTTCTAGTGAAATATAATGACATAGAAACCATGGCAATATTGGATAGTGGAGCAGGCATAGCCGTAGCCATGAAAGCAGTATGGGAATCCTAGGGACAACCAGCCATTAGACAAACTCAAATGAAATTGCAATTGCCTGATGGACGCATTGAAAGACCCTTAGGCCACAGAAACTCATTTATGAAATCATATTGGGAAGACCTTTCATGCGACAGGCACAACTTATCCAAGATTGGGCAAACAACTATCTGTACTTGAAGCAGGTGGGATCTATAACAAGGGTAAATATAAAAGATCACACTTATAGAGATGTCATGAAAACGCCCATACAAGAGTTCGATTCGGTCTCTTCGGCTGAACCAAGCTTCTATCTTGGTTAAACAAAGACACTCCTATTTGGATGTGCGGAGCTTTACAAAGTGCAAGCTTAAAACGAGAAGAATGTATCTTAGAAAGGGATTGCACAGACGAATCATATGTACCTGAACCCTTTCCAGAGCATTCATTTACATGTACGCTGTAATTACAAAACCCATGTATAGCTTGATTACACACTTTGAGTGGATTGAGGCATGTGAAGAATCCTTTATGAAGCTTAAGCAAGCTCTCACCTCAACTCCATTATTGAAAGCACCAGACTAGAATAAGATATTCCACATACATATAGATGCTTCCAATTTTTCCATAGGGTGTATACTAGCTCAACCAAAAGATGGGAGAATTGATTTTCCTATTTTGTATGCTAGCCGACAGTTGAATATGGCGGAAAACAATTATACCACCACAAAAGGGAAGGATTAGGAACGATCAATGCCGTAAAAAAGTATAGACATTACCTATTAGCCAACAAATTTGTAATTTTGTGGACCACCAAGATTTATTGTACTTGGTCAACAAGCCATGTAGCACAGGAAGAATAGTGAGATGGTTCATCATTCTTCTGGAATTTGATTTCATTGTGGTTGTAGAAAAGGGCACTACTCATCAAAGAGAAGATCATTTATCAAGGATTGTTTTAGGGGAATCACCTAAAGGGGTGGACGATGATCTAGCAGATGCATATTTTTTCTCCGTGGAAATGATACCTTGATGGTCAAAAAATATGGTATCATTGATGACCATAGCTCAAGTGGACTCACAAATACCACTTTCTATTACAATCGGATTAAATGAGCAATCGCCTATGTATCAATTACTAGCTAGTAGGCTATACAAAAGAAATTGACATGGAATATTTCTCTTATGCATTAATCAGAAGAGCCAATACCTAAGTCAAGCATATATTACCATAGTAGGACTTTACTTTGCAGAAGACCAAACTATGCGACGATCTTGAGACTTGGAGTATTTTGGCCAACTATGAGGAGTGATGTTTGATCTTTCGTAAAGGATTGTCCTCAATGTCAAAAACAGACACCCATACCTCATGTCACATTGTTCCAAATGTCACATGTTCCTAAGTGGAGTAAATATCTAGTTACTTACTCATCTAAATGCCGTAAAAGAGCAATTGAAACTAAAGCAAGAGACTATGCTCTTATTGGACACCAATTGTATCGATGAAGAGGTAAGGATCAACATTTACATCTCTGTCCAATGAAGACGAATATATTGCAATTATAGAACAAGCACATGCTAGATTAGCTGGAGGTCACTTTTCTAGTGAGACCACCGCAAGAGCAATCTTAACGACGGGCATATGGTGGCCGACACTTTCTTCAGATTCCAAAGAATATGTTCGAAGGTGTGATGCTTGTCAATGAGAAAAAAATGCCAACACGAGTAGATAGCTTGTCCTTAAGACCAATGATGGGAGCTAGAGCTTTTGCAAAATGGGGTATAGACTTTGTTGGGCCAATACAGCCACCTGCTTAGACAACCCAAGCTCAATATATCATTGTAGCTATGCACTATTTGACCAAGTGGGTTGAGGCTAAATCAACTCAAAAGAATGATGCTAGAACCACATGCCGCATTCTTATTTGAGTGTTTTCACAAAATATGGACTGCCAATAGAAATTGTCAGTGATAGGAAAACTCATTTCCTCAATGAGATAACCAAGTATTTGTTTAATGTTTATGGTCATCCATAATAAATCAGCTCCCTATCACCCACAAGCAAACGGACAAGTTGAGTATACGAATAAAATTATTAGCTCGGCATTGACTAAAGTGGTTAGTTCAGGAAGGACAAACTGGGAAATGAATCTCCATGCAGCTCTATGGGCTTATCGAGTTTCATTCAAAACAGCTTTAAATGCTACACCCTTTAACCTTGTTTATGGTTTTATTGCCATACTGTCGATAGAATTTCTATTGCTGACACTAAGGGTAGCAAAGGATCTTGAGTGGAATGGACATGAATTGTCAGAAAGACTTGAAGATTTAGAGAAGCTAGATGAGCAAAGGCCGATTGTTGTAGCTCACATCTATGCACAAAAGCGGAAACAAAAACATTTTTTTGCTTCCCATTTAATTACAAAAATCTTAGAAAAAGGGGACTTGGTTTTAGTCTATTCCCTTAAGCAGCACATTCCAAGTTTAAGAAAAAGGAAAAAGGACCGTTTATCATTGAAGATGTATCTCCAAGTGGAGCAGTTAAGTTGTCCACCCTAGATGGTGAACCAATGGTCAATTGGATTAGTGGATGTCGTTTAAAGAAGTACAACCTTCCACTAACCAATGAATTGTTAGAGACAATGCATGCAACCAAGCAAAGAAAGATAAAACGACAACAAGTTATTGATGAAGCCCAAGAGGAAGCTCGGCTTCGGATACTCAAAAGAAAAGCTGCTCACAAGAATCAGCAAATACCTATTCCCATCAACACCTTGGAAATAGATGATCGATAATGGGAATTGCAAAAAGATGCAATGTCAACAGATGATGAATGGTTAGGTGGAATGGACCTTCGCATCAAAGTACATCTCAACAACCATAGAACCAATGCATTGGTTGATATAGGAGCTAGAGTAAATGCAGTCCGTTATCGCTTTCAAGGGAGACGTCCTTTAATGACATCAAATCACCAATCTCTAACCTTTTTCTTTGAGGGTATATTTTCTTTATCTTTGTTTCCACACTATAAGCAAATATATCGGTATCATTCAAACACCATAATAGATTTTAAAAAATCTTCACACTTTGAGTTTAAGACACTTACCACGATCTCATTTAAGCACATGACCTTTGGATTCTTTTTTGATATGTTAATGGGTGGTGTAGCATCATCATTCTAAAATAAAATTGATATTAACATGCAAGTCACAAGATTTAGCTCAATAAGAGGAAAAACCAAAGAAGTTTACCCCTCCAGATATCTCCATATCACCTTTGTCATCAAGGTCTACCAATGCATGGTTAAACACCTATATTAACTATCATCTATAAGCAAAAAGGTAGGTCTCAACCCATGACGTAATCAATAATACAAAGAAGTCCTTACAAAATTCTTGATGATTGATATGCCATGGTCTTCACTTGTTTCCACCATATCAAACATCTTCCATGTTGACTACACACCAACATCATTAAACATAGCCAATTTGAGGAATCGCATGTGATTAATTTTGTGGAAAAGATCACAATTTACCTCTCTAACTTCTTCGTTTGAATGATCCAAGTCAATAGGTAAATTTGCAGTTAGAGGAGAGTCATTCCCAAAATTCTATAAACACAAATATACAAAGTAGATAAATATTCCAAACAATTTCTTGAATACTTTAAAATTTGCTACAAAATCTCAATGTACAAAACCTTACAACTCTACTAAGCAAACCTGATCAATAACGTTGTCATGCCAAGAATCATTCTTGCCACAAGAGGATGGTAATTGGAATTTTGTGAAAGATCCATTGATAGGTAGCACTGTAACCTAGGGGAGTGGAAAAAAGAAATTGTAGAGGGAACAAGATTGCTAAATTAAATCAAAGTCTAAACAAAATAAAGGCTATACATTGACCTCCTTAGTTTTTTGTGGATGTCCCAACTTATACTCAAGAGATATGCTGCTCGATTGCATGTATGTGGATGACCCGTTTGGAGTGTTACTAGCCTTGAAATGTAAAAATGTGGTCTTTAGGAACTTAGGTCTTTGTAAGCAAAATTAAAATAAAACTGAGAAGAACCGAGTACCTCTATTGGTGCTTCATAGCACTCCTTCGCACCTTCGCCGGTGGTTGAGTGCACACTTGAGCGTTGTTGTGAAGAGAAGGAAGGGTTGTCCTCCTTGGAAGGCTGAAACTACCTTATTAATAGTCCCAAAAAAGAGAACTTAATTGAAATTCAAATCCAAAGAAAAGGTGAGACTTACAAGTAATTCCAAGGAGGATTTACTTTCAAGCATTTTTAAATACACAATAGGAACTTCTATGACTTGTCCCTAAACACAAGGCATTTTTTGTCAGTTTAAAGCTCTCATTTTTTGAAACAATTGTACATTGGATATCACATTCAAAAGAGATACTTACAACATGCAAACATGACACCTGCATAACGCTTCCAGGGATATAACATCCATGTGCATCTTGGTTGATAGATTCTATTTCCACCTTCCACTTTGCATAGGTATTTCCATCGCAAGACTTTGAAAAGATTGTACCAATGGCAATCTCCTTGGTATCTCCATCTAAGAAAGGAATAAAGACATACTGTTGTTGCACACCTTGAGGAAACAAGCCATATCTACAACTGATATTCTCATGTGAGAGGATTTGAGATGAGCCCATGATGGAGACCATCTCTTGAGATCCTGCAGGAACATAACACTCATCATCCATGGTTGCGACACTTTTAGGAGAGCTCACACTCCGTTGGTATCCCTTTTGATTATCCACAAGGCTTCTTGGTGCTTCCATACTATCTAAGCTATCTTGAGTTTGATTCTCTTTGTCCTCCAAATCAATGATTAGAGAACGATACCCCCTGCTCTTTTCACTAGAGAATGACATAGCTTTTAATCGCAAATAGCGTATGTGCTAATTTAGCTTTTGAAAGATCACTTTCTCTGACATGTACTCACCATCTTTGTCCCCAATGCCTCCAAAAGATATCAATGGATTCCTTTTGCGCCGTATAAAGTCTTCGATCTGTTCTCTCATCTTCTTATCTTTACTTAGGTCAGCATTTATGAATTTTTCTATAGTGAATATACCCAGACCATTCTCAGCCCATTTTCGGATATTCTCTAAATTTTTGTTATATCTGCTGTGTTCCCAACTATAATTCTTTCTAAGAAAGGACTTCTCTTGAGCATTCTTTGGGATCAAAATTGATGGGGGTGGCTGAGAGAGAGGCACTTGTTGCTTGGTTGGTGGCTTGCTTTGGATAAGAGTCTGTTCATCCTGCAAATTTAATATTGAAGTAGACACCTTGTCATTATCATGGCCATGCTTCTCCTGCGATAAGGAAATCTTCGAGGTCGACAATTTCTCTTGTGCCCAACTATACATGCAACTCGGTGTCCGGGTATGTCCACTCCCAAAGCTTCGCATGAAGGCACAGAAATATATAGAAGACTGCTTCCATTGATGTTACTCTTGAGTATGGTGCGTGTGTATCGATCCGAACCTAAGTAGCCATTAACAAATTGAGTAACTTCCCTTGCATTCGAGCGAGTGATGCCTTCTAAGCACTCCTCCATGTTTTGATGAAAGAGCACGAGATCTGTAAGAGAAAATTACCAATTAAGCACAATTGAAATAACTATGGGATCTCTCTCTCTCTCTCTCTCTCTCTCTCTCTCTCTCTCTCTCTCTCTCTCTCTCATTTTGTTACTTTGACTTTGTATCGGATCCACCACATTGTAACGCTCTGGTCTCATAGGTCACTTTGGGCTTTTGAAGACGTTAATATAACATTTCATTTCATTTTCATCTCTCTCTCTCTCTCTCTCTCTCTCTCTCTCTCTCTCTCTCTCTCTCTCTCTCTCTCTCTCTCTCTCTTTCGAGAACATGATCATTGATATTGAATATTCCAAAACCAATACAACAGAGCATGGCTATCACAAACACAAAATTACAATTCTAAAATTTCTTAAATTATCTCATCCTTAAATGCTGTGATCATTAGGACCGGGCAACACCTACTCATCCTCCTGACTACGAAGCCTAGCAGAACCATTGGTAACTGCAATGTTGAGCTGAGTGGCTCGCTCCACAATTGATTTCCGCTTCAAAGTGGAAACATTGTGAGCAATCTCAGCACAAAACTTCTAGTTGTGCATCATAAGAAGGTCCAGCAAAAACTTCGTGAAACCATTGGGTAGCACATGCCTTGTCTTCTTATTTGAGCCATACCCAATGTTAGGCATCAAAATGCACCCTTTGAATTTCCTCCTGACATGTGAATCAATACCCTTTGGTCTACGCCAGCTTGGCTTGACATAGATCTTGCGATCACTCTGGGCGCGCTTGAACTTCTTTACACACTTCTTCACAATCCTAGGCTTGACGAGGGGGGTTCACCATGGCTGCCGCTGTTAGCGTTGTCGCCTCCCACCTCTCACACCTCCTCTCTCTTTGTTACTCTGACTTTGTATCAGATCTACCACCTTGTAACTTTCTGGTTTCATAGGTCACTATGGCCTTTTGAAGACGTTAATATAACATTTCATTTCTCTCTCTCTCTCTCTCTCTCTCTCTCTCTCTCTCTCTCTCTCTCTCTCTCTCTCTCTCTCTTGCGCCTATTGAAGATGTTAATATATCCTTTCATTTCATTTCTCTCTCTCTCTCTCTCTCTCTCTCTCTCTCTCTCGCCTATTGAAGAGGACAATATATCATTTCATTTCATTTCTCTCTCTCTCTCTCTCTCTCTCTAAGTTCCGATTAGGACTCTCTCTCTCTCTCTCTCTCTCTCTCTCTCTCTATATATATATATATATATATATATATATATATATATATATATATATATATATATCCCCTGTTGAAAACGTTAATATATCCTTTCATTTCATTTCTTTCTCTCTCTCTCTCCAAGTCCTGTTAAGGGTACACTCTCTCTCTCTCTCTCTCTCTCTCTCTCTCTCTCTCTCTCTCTCTCTCTCTCTCTCTCTCAAAGGTGAAGGTGATGTTATTATATTTGGGGATATGAATGCTCGCACAAAAACATTGCAACATGATACTCAACAATTTGATATGCCATACATTTCAAGGGAGTTGGAGGAAGTTCACTTGTATGATCGTACTTCAATGGATGAGAAAGAGCCGGATCACTATGGAAAGTTACTTTTACACATGTGTAATAGCACGGGTATGCTCATTGCCAATGGTGTATCTTTGTGGAGTGGAACCAATGGATTTACATGTAGAAGACATAATGGGGATAGTGTGATTGACTATATGCTACTCTCTGAAGCCATCATGTATCGCATAAAGAGTTTTATGTTTGGTCAATGGACCCCGGAATCCGACCATCGCACCTTATGTATTGACCTTTCATGTGGAGAAGCAACTAAGCATGATAATATCAGCCAAAGGAAAGAGAAGTTATCACTATGTATGGATTTCAAACGGGCACCAATGTACATTGAAATGGTTGCGCAAAAATTATGGATGACAAAGCTTCAATGTGATGCACCATTGGAAACTAAATGGGAAGCTTTCAAGAAAGCTATTTGTTCTTGTGCGGAAGAATGCTTTGCCATAAAGCATCTCCATGGTATCAACAAAGATAGATCACGCAAAAGGTGGTTTGATAAAGAATGTCAAGATGCTCGAAAGTCCTTGATAAAGCTTGATGCAACTATGGACAAAGACAACTATCAAAGTCATTTGCATACATACAAGGCATTGATTCAAAAGAAGAGAATAAGATGGGAAGTAAAGCAACAAGAATTTCAAGTCCAAGAAAAGGCACATGCATGTGGAAGATTTTGGAGAAACTTGAGAGGCAAGCGGGTTGAGAATTTTGGTAACTTGAGTCTAGTGGATATGTACACACATTGTAGGCAATTATATGAGCAAGAAAATACTGAAAAAATGCCATTTTATGGTTCACTCCCATGTATGCCGTCTTTTTTTACTATTGAGGATGTATGCGGTGGGCTTGAAAAGTTGGCCACTCGCAAAGCGGGAGATCTTCAAGGTATCAAGCCGGAGATGATCAAATGGACGGGAGATTTTACCCATGAGTGGATGTGTGATATGTTCAACCTTGCACTTCAACATGGTATGCCTTATGATTGGAGTACTAATTGGGTTAAGCCTTTGCATAAAGGAGGGGATGTAAAGAATGTAAGCAACTACCGGACTATAATGATTGGGTCTCTTATGGCAAAGTTATTTGGGTGCATAATGGAGATGAAATTGAGTGATTGGGCTAAAGAGAATGACAAGCGTGCAAAGGGACAAGCGGGTTTTCGTCGATGCCATAGCACCATTGATCATCTTGTCACTCTTCGTGTTCTCATGGAGGAAAGTCGGTTGAAAGGCAAGCGATTGTATTGTTGTTTTGTGGACTTTAAGAAAGCCTTTGATATGATTCCACGTAACAATTTGTGGAGAAGGATGGAAGAACTCCAAGTGCCAAGTGAGTTTATGCTTGCGGTTTCTCGAATCTATGAGAAGGTGATTTGTCAATTGCGCATGGGAAGAGAAACTTCAGAAATTTTTGTAAGCACTATTGGGGTTAAACAAGGATGTCCATTGTCACCAACTCTCTTTGGTCTATGCATCGATCAATTGGAACAAATGGTACTTGACTTTATGCAAGAACAAGGCATTGAAGAGGTCACTATTTGCAATGCGGTAATCATGCTTTTGTTGTATGCGGATGATGTAGTGCTTCTAGCACACACTTTAGAAGATGCACAAAAGCTTATGGTTGTCCTTGAGAACTTTTGCTTGCATAGTGGGCTGATTGTAAATGAATCCAAAACAAAGGTTATGCATTAGGAAATTTCAGAGGTCATTTGGAGGGCCATATGAAGAGAGAGAAAAATAGAGCGCGTCCAATGAGCATGAAGGCTACGTTACGTAGGAAAGTACATGGAAAGACTCAAAAAATAGGAAAATAGCATAAAACTTTCACGAAACTAGGATTGTAGCATAGTAATTTCCTTCCTTTTACCGAGCTTTTAGGTGCTTGCATGTGGTCCCACTTCTCATATTCTCTTATGGTCATTAACGTACTGGAGGGTGACCATTAAGCCCGCACAAGATATTGGAATTCTAAAACACTTTCCCTCCATTAGAATGCTTTCAAAGTGAATCTCCCTCCACTAAAGCTTTTCTCTGAGAGCTATGGCGTCCACGTCTTCTCGCCCAAGAGCCTCCAGGTGTTTACTGTCTCTCACACCAACAACCAACAACTGCACTTTGCCTAGAAGGCCAAGTAGTAGCATATCCTCAATTACAATACCAGCTTCAATAAGTGCAGAGAACCAATGGGTTGGACAAAGGATAAACAAAGGTTCATGGGTCCTCATGCAACCAAGAAGACCCAAGAGGTCTAGTGGTATCAACGTTTACCGCTCAGCATGGAAGGCCAGGGTGTTGGATTTCAAAGTTGAAATCGGCAAAAGATCTGTAAAGGAAGTTCTTGTTCAGCATGTGTTTACCCATCCAGAGGTGATAGAAAATGGTGGAAATGTATCAGATATACATCAACCACGTTGCAATTGTAAGTACTCTTGACATGTGAACTTACTGATACTCTCATTATAACTTTTCTTATATATTTTGCAATGTTTCTCCCGCTTGTTATGAGTAATGTCGCCATTCTTCACAGCTCAATTACATTAGATTTGTCATTTGTACTTATTGATACTCTTAGTTTAACTCTTCTTATATATATTGCAGATGTTTATCCCTCTTCTTATGAGCAATGGGAACATGTGGAGTGCATAATAGGCCTCTTCCATGTTGTTCATGCCCACATTGGTTCTCTACAGTACTCAGAGAGGAGCAGCAAAAGACTGGCTGATGAGGGAATATTTTTTTATGACCACTTTTACCAACTCAGCTCAGGGAATAAGAATGGCATGTTGGTGAAAGTACCTCTACCAACCGATTGGAACACTGTGGACTGGCCAGTTCCCGAGGAAACAATGGTGGAGGCAATGTGAAGTAAGCTCTACAAGGATATACAAAGGTCTCTACGTAGCTCTATTCCTACCAAACTGGTTAGAATTGCAAACTTTTGTCCTGTTGCACTCTTCATAGAGTTGTTTCATAGCTACAACATCCGAGTTACAAAAACTATGTTCATGTGCAAGTCATTTCAGTAGCCATCCTGTGACAAACTTCTTGACAAAGGATGGTATGCAAAGGAAGAGATTGGTTTACGGTGCGAGGTCGCGCTTGATACTCTAGTTGTCAAGTACATGATTGCAAGCCAATCACTGTTACTCTCATTTTGGTATATGCGATCACAAATGCTAAACGATAAGTACATTCCTATGGACCAGGTTTCTGCAGGTTTGGAAGATAATCCTACTGTGGATGTGGAAGTGATTGATAAAGAGCATGGCCTACTATTGGTGGTTACAATAAGGGAGCTATGCAGTCTTCAGCATTTGCGAAATGACATCATTGAAGAGACAAGGACCTATCAGATTTTTCCTTTTTCCTAGCTGGCCGTAAGGTGATGCGGCGAAGGGAAAAAGATATTTTGTGCAAAGAGTTGGATGGTCGGGTTGAAGTAGTGTCAATGTAACAGATATTCTTGTGAACCCAAGTGTATACAAATGACTTTCAAGACATGAAGTTTATTGATCTCATTTTTCAATTGTGCCCTGTGAAAAAGTGTGCTTGAAATACATTTCTTTACCACGTCAAATCTCTCTCTCTCTCTCTCTCTCTCTCTCTCTCTATATATATATATATATATATATATATATATATGTTAGACAAGACAAAGACATGATAGAAGAATCATCTTAATTCATTAGAAAGTACAAACTCGTCCGTGAACAATGGACTGAGATACAATTTTTGTAAGTATGGAATCAGAATGTCTTCAAGGTAAAAATCGAAGGAATGCCCCTCGAAAGAAAGTGGTGAGACAGTTGTTCCTGGCGGATTTAGTTCTCCCTTTTCAGGAGTATCATCAATTAGTAGTGTATTAGTTGCATCAAAGGGTACATCGATTTGGCTAAACGGTTTGTACAAAAGAGGTAAGCCTGGTTTTTTAGGGTGGTAGTGGCCCTCAATGGTAACGCATTTTCTTTGATCATACAAAAAGGCAAAATCTGACGTGTGAGCTTGGCATACACTGCAAACTATTGCAACTAGTGGCGACAAGTTTTGCCTTTGCATTGAAGACCATATGGCAACTCTGAAGCGCGGAAGAAGAAACTGAATAAATTCCTTGGTTCCTGGACGAACCACGACTCGACAAGTTCCCATCCGAAACGTTTGCAAATCCTCAAAGGGTCCTCTGTCACCGAGAGGCACCCGCATCAGCAGCAATCCATTGACGTCCAAGATAATCAACCTCTGTAAAAGTTGACAAGTACATATAAGTAGTTAGAAGCTGAACATATTTTGCCATACTTGAATAGACATTACCGGAACAACCGTATCTACAGGTAGCAAGGGTCCATACTGGGTCTATGTAGTGTTCATGTCATTGTTGCTCTCCTCCGCTTTATCTTCATAGTCATCATTCACATCTTCATCAGGGGTCTCCCCCATGGCTCTTTCTGCCTCATTCAAGGTTTCTTCCAAGGTCTTTTCGTCTCCCTCGGTTGATCGGCTTGCCTCATACATCCTTGCCTGATCCATATCATTTTGCTCATCCCTAGGCCTGCTTTCCTCATCCATATCCTTTTGCTCATCTATAGGCCTGCTTTCCTCATCTTGGGTTTCAGCCATAGGCTCTTTTGGCTCCTCCACTGGCTGACTTGGCTCTTTCATTGTCTCCTCCGGTTGTACCTTAGCACCTTCCATATGCTCATTTGACCTTTCCTCATCCTTGGCTCTTTCATCTTCTGCTGATATGACCCCCTCGGCCCGTTGTGATTCCACTGTATCGGATGTAGGGGTTTGTCGTGGTGGCATGTCATGTTTTGTAAGATCAATAGTGCGCTCATCCAAGCCGCTATCTTCAAGCTCTCTAGGGCTAGACATAGTAAGCAGGTGTTGTATTAAACTTACCCGGTATCTTTGCAAATAATCATATGTGTAGTTTTTTAAAGCACTCTGCAAAATTGAAAGACCACATGGTGAGAATTCTTTTATAGACTAAACCAAAACTAACTGAATGCATTGCCAAATGGGTACCTTAGTCATGAAAGGTTTTAATGCAAAGTAGCTTTGCAAGACATATTCTGCATGGAGAAGACATCTCCAGCCGCAAGAATTCCCATCGGTTTGATTTGGGACAGGTACTTCTTTGATTGGGGCCTTGTATAGTTCATACCTTCCACATAGCTTGCCATAGGCAAGCAACAACCTCTTTATACAACTGCACAAAGCAATGTCAAGATGTTAGCATGAGGCTTCAAATTTACATGGATATCTATAAGAAACACTTTCTGATACAAAACACTTACAGCCTAATTTCAGGGTGGGTTCCTTTTATTGAATTGAACACCCACACTGCTGGTTGGTCAACATCAAGGCATATGAGACTCCAGTGATTGTTGTTCTCATATGGAAAGATGATCACAGTAACTTCCAGCATAGCACAGTGGAGAAACCAACTCTCAAAGGTCCCAGATGGACTGTTCTTTTGTCTAATAATTACTGACATTTGTGGATCAAGGAGAAACACCTCTGTGTGAGTGTGTAGTGGGAGTTGACTTTTGATCAGGCTGCAGAGACTCTACCTGAGTTATCAAACCTATTATCTGATTTTTCAAAGCTAGCAAGATAGTAACACTTACTTAAGACAAGCATAGATAATTGTGTCTGAAATCTGAGCATCTGGATTCTGTAATAAATTAATGTCCACTTTTTCCAGAGCTAGCTTTCTGGCTCCATCTACAAATGGTATCTCTGCAAGCAAACCATTCTTCATTGAAAGTAGAGTTTCTTGATTGCTTGCCTCTATAGACAGGGTCACATTGCACTCTGTTTGCCTATGGGACTCCACTGCTACTTTTTCTTTCTTCTTAAGCTCTGCTTCCCTCATGTCCTCTGTTTGGCGAGCAATAGTCTGTGCCCTTGCCCTTGTATTCACATCATGTGTGACATCTACAACTGTGAGTTGTGGCACTAGCTCCGGGGGGTATAACAAAATTTCCCTCATTTTCTTATCCTTGCAGACATTGGGGACCAGTAGTTTGTCATACCTCCACCTTATTCTTTTCCGTGTCTCACTATCTTTGTCCATTATAGTAACCCTGTGGGCATGGGCTGCAACAATGGTCATGTCACTGAAGTACTCCAGTAGGAAGTCCTCTGCTGCTTCCTGTAGAGCCATTAATGCCACCACCTTCCACCTTTTGGTGCCCCAGGTAGCTTCATCACATATGGACCTCACCATCCTCTGGAAGGGCAGCTTTGGTATGCATAAATCTACACATTTCTGTGCCTTTCTGATTTCTCTGAAAAGTCCCATGCAGGTTTGCAGCTTCTTCATCCTTGGCCCTTTCAGAATTTTATTTGGTTTTCCAAGTCTTTTCTTTGGGGTTGCAGATCTGCTACTTGCTTTAGATGCTAATCCTGGTCCCTTGCCTGCCTTCCTTGCAGTGGCTTTTGTTCTAGCCATCTCATTGTACACCAAAAGAAGAGTCTCAATCCCCTTCTCTCTTTCTATGACTCCCTCTCTCTCTCTCTCTCTCTCTCTCTCTCTCTCTCTCTCTCTCTCTCTCTCTCTCTCTCTCCTTTCTATAGCTTAGCATATTTAAATAGAGAGAGAGAGAGAGAGAGTGCGCATTACTAAAGGCGCGCGCGGAGCACGTTTTTACCTCAACAAACACCTCCGCGCGCCGTTAGTATAGGGTAAAATAATACACACATACTCTCTCTCTCTGGTCAATGCACAGTACTAACGGTGCGCATAGAGACATGCACTACGGGTATGCCTCTCTACGCGCGCCTTTGGTATAGAGAGAGAGAGAGAGAGAGAGAGAGAGAGAGAGAGAGAGAGAGAGATAGATAGATAGTTCTATTATCGTCTTGGGAGGTCAAATATGACCTATGGGACCAAATGAACATGTCACGTGGTGTGAGTGGAGTTCATAAGTGACTCTCGATGCTCAAAAATGGCTGAAATGAGCGTCGCAATAGAGAGTCCACATCGTGGTTGGGAGAGGAAGGTATGTAGGGAGAGCTCATGGCTGAATATATGGGGAAAAGAGGACCTAATGTGGTCAAAATCTGAGCACTCAATTAGTGTGTGGTACTCACTCTCTCGCACTTGACGAGGGCATAAGGTGAAAAGTCGATGACACTCCTCGCCAGTGCCCCAACGTCCTATCTCGCAGCGTAGAGAATGGGAGCTAAGACGAATGGAGGCAATGGTGCGGATTGCACTCAATGGGATGGGCTCAAGGATGTAGGAATGGGTTCGGTTACCTCGTTCCGAGAAGAAAAGAGATTTGTAGTTTGGGGCAATGTGTGTGGTGTAATGGCTGAAGCCGGAACCTCCGGATTTCTCCCAAGCCATGATACATTGGCGTTGTAAGAAGGCCTCATTAACTTGGGAGTCGATCGACGCATCCTTGACCAAGTGACATGCATCCCATCTTCCAAACCATTTCTTGATATCAAGCATCCACCCCGAACTTAGTATTTTGCTCTTGCATGTCTTTTGAACCTTTTGACTTGCTTCATATGCGATTCTAGGAAAGCGATGCAAAGGTCTACGTTGTGTCTTACGCATGTACTCCACAACCCTTTCCATGCCCAAGACCTCAATGTGAAGCAATCCGGACTCAAGAAGTAAGAGCATGTAGGTGGTTTGTGTCACTTGGACAAAGCTGGTGAGAAAACGCTTTTGGACATTCTCAAACTCTTTCCAAGTAGACTTCCCGATGCTTCCACCCCACACCTCCACTCCATAAAGAAGCACCGGTGTCACCAATGTGTCAAAGAGGTACTTTTTGAGAGCCCAACACTTGATCTCTCCTGCATTGCACATGTTCTCAAATGTATAATAAGCCCTCTTTCCGGCTTCCAAGCGACGCATTGCACAATCCTTCCATTTATGATTGGATGGAACCTCAAGGCCAAGGTACTTGAAGTGATCTACCACTTCAAGTTTCTCATTGTTGTATACAATGCATGGATGTTCGTCATTGAGGGTCTTTACAAGCATAACCTTGGTTTTGGATCCATTCACGATCAACCCACTATGTAGGCAAAAGCGTTTCAAGACACTCATAAGCTTTTGTGCATCTTCTAAGGTATGTGCCAAGAGCACTACATCATCGGCATAAAGCAAAAGCATGATCACTGCATTTCCAATCTTAACCTCTTCTATGCCTTCTTGCTGCATAAAATCAAGAACCATGCATTCCAATTCATCAATGAGTAGCTCAAAGAGGGTTGGGGAAAGTGGGCATCCTTGTTTGACACCAATAGTGCTTGCAAAAAATTCTGAAATTCCATCTCCCATATGTAATCGACATATCAATTTTTGGTGGATGCGAAAGACTGCATGCATAAATTCTCTCGGCACTTGAAGACTTTGCATACGTCTCCAAAGATTTCGTCGCGGTACCATGTCAAAAGCTTTCTTGAAATCCACAAAGCAACAATACAACTTTTTTCCTTTCAATCGAGACGCTTCCATAAGAACTCGAAGAGTGACAAGGTGATCAATAGTGCTATGATGCTTTCGAAAACCTGCTTGGCCAAGCGCACGTTTGCCATTCTTTTCAGCCCATTCACTTATCTTCATCTCCATGATACATCCAAATAACTTTGCCATCAAAGAACCAACCATTATAGTGCGATATTTGTTCACATTGTTTACATCTCCTCCTTTGTGCAAAGGTTTGATCCAATTTTCACTCCAATCATGAGGCATGCCATACTGAAGTGCAAGGTTAAACATATCGCATATCCAATATCGTGTTTTCTTGCTTGTCCATTTAATCATTTCAGCCTTGACACCTTGAAGGTCACCTGCCTTGCGAGTAGCAAGTTTCTCAAGCGCGCGGCATACGTCTTCAATGGTAAAGAAGGGAGACATAAATGGAAAGGAGCTACAACCCTCCATCTTATCAACATTGGGTTGCTCATAGAGGTTTTTTACAATGCATATACACGCTTGCCTTTTAGATTTTGCCAAAACTTGCCATATGCATGTGCTTTCTCTTGCGCTAAAAGAAGTTGTTTTTCGACTTCCCACCTTCTCCTCTTCTTTTGAACAAGTGCTTTGTATGTGTGTGAACATTCCAAGTAAACTTCCTTGTCTTTGATTGCATCCAATCTTAGCAAGTGTTTTCGGGCTTGACTACATTCCATGTCAAACCATTTCTTCTTGGTGCCACCCTTCTTAGACCTTTTGCAAGACACGTGTTTCACCGAAAAGCATTCCTTCGCACAAGAGAAAATTACTTCTTTGAAAACTTTCCACTTGCATTCTAATGTTGGGCTCTCTTGATGCTCTATCATGCTTAACATTTGGTCCACCATATCAGCATATATAAGTGCTCGTTTGAAGTGTAGACGTAGGTACAAATGATTCACATCATGATTGGAGGCTACATGCTCGGGCCGTTTACCACACTTGAGGTCAATACATAACATCCTATGATCCGATTCCGGATTCCATTCACCAAGTGTAAAGCTTTGTATGCATTCTAGAGTGGCTTCTGAGAACAACATATAGTCAATCATGCTAGCACCATTGTGCTTTCTACATGTAAAGTCATTGGTGCCTTGCCATAGAGATACACCATTTGCAATGAGCATTCCGGTACTATTGCACATATGTAGAAGTGACTTTCCATAGTGATCCACTTCTTTTGCATCATTAGAACTTCGATTATACATGTATGAGTCATCCACTCTTCTTGAGACATGCGGCATGTCGACTTGTTGTGTGTCGTGTTGTAACATATTTGTGCGAGCATTCATGTCTCCAAAAACAATGACTTCACTTTGATCCTTGTAATGAGCAATGTCTTCCTCTAGTTCAACAAAGGGCTGATCTCTATCCATATTCAAGCGAGCATAAAAGTTGGAGTCATAGTGAGGAATGTAGCAACCGGCCACAAACATGACTTGACCATTTGGTGGGCTGATTTTCAGCCATAAGTAGTGTTTATACTTATCTTCTTTGACAATGGAAACATCTTTCAAACCCTTTTTGGTCATACATGCTACGCCTCCTTGGCCTCTTCGTTGCTTTGCATTTTTGGCCCACATCAAAGAATGCACATCGTATTTGTCAAATCCAAGAATTCGTTGCGCATCATGCTCCCATGTTTCGACAAGAAGTATCACATCGGAGTCATTGGTAAGCTCATCAATGCCAATTCCCGCATTCAATGGATACCCGTTACAATTCCAAAAGCTTATTCGCAAGCGTGAGTTGGTCTTATAGATCATGTGTCCCTATTTGTTGGGTGGACTTGCATCTTCTTCAAGTGGCTTTTCCATGATTCCTGACATGCCAAAGTGTGTAGCAAAAAAATCTTCAATAGCAACCGCAAGAGATTGGGGTGTTTCCATGCTTTCCTCCTTGATTCCACGAATGACGATGTTCTTTGAGCGTTTTTGTCGTTCTTGCAATTCTTGAGTGTCCACATTCTCTACATTCTTTGCTCGGACAACGGCTTGCGTGATAGGAGATGTAGAAACCACATTATCCTTACATATATCAGCCCATGATTTGGATGCATTTCTCATCTCACATACATCATGTCGTATTGTATCTATCGTTTCCTCTTTCAATACATGATCACTCTCAACTTTGCTCAAGCGCTCTTTCACTACATTCATGTCAAGAAGAGAGCGTTTACATTCTTGAACTTCATTCTCAAGATGCATCAAGCGTGTTGTTTGCATTTCAAGAACCTTCTTGAGGTGCTCATTCTCCACAACGAGAGCTCTTAAAGTACCATTCTCCATTGCAAGTGCGCACAACTCTTCACCTTGCTTGTTGACGGTTTCCTGTAACGAGATCAAGTAAGCCATGATCATTTCTTCCGTTGTTGTAGACGATGTGGTTGGATTAGCATCCAAATTCCTTGGAGATTTTGCATCATTCTCCATGGCGAGTGTGGCTTTTCCACCCTTGAGAGTTTTGTCTGACATTGCTTCAAGTCGGCAACAAAAACGAAAAGTTTTGACAGTTTTTTCAGTTAAGAGATGCTGTTACAGCAAAGCCTTCCATTACACAGAAAAATTCTGTCTTTACATCAATGCGTAGAGGGCTTCGTGCTCTTCGATTGAAGCTATAGATCACCTAAATCGGAGTTCGGATGAGCAAGTTATGGTCAAAAGAGTGAACTGCTGTCTACTAGGTCAAAAAATGGCTGAAAGAGAGAGAGAGAGAGAGAGAGAGAGAGAGAGAGAGAGAGAGAGAGAGAGAGAGAGAGAGAGAGAGAGAGATGAAATGATATATTAGCGTCTGCAACTGGCCAAAATGACCTGTGAGACCAAACGGACACAAACTTGTGAATCTAATACGATGTCTCGGTACAAAAAGAGATGCTAAAAGCTGAATTTGGGAGTGCTACTAGCTAGTATTTTGTGGGATCTTTGTGATCACTCATACAATGGGAGATAGAGAGAGAGAGAGAGAGAGAGAGAGAGAGAGAGAGAGAGAGAGAGAGAGAGAGAGAGAGAGAGAGAGAGAGATGAAATGATATATTAGCGTCTTCAAGTGGCCTAAATGACCTATGAGACTAAACCAACTCAAACTTGTGAATCAATACCATATCCGGGTACAAAAAGAGACGCTAAAAATGAATTTGGGAGAGCTGTAAGTACTTTATGTTAAATTCTCATTGTTGAATATCTTGACTGAATACATTCAAAGTTCCGAAAGGGTCATGGAAGAGGGCTCGCAAGGTGTCGGAACTGATCTAGTCAAGGTTGTGAGAGGTGCGACCCAAGAGGGGTTACAATCTTCCCAGCTAGTTGTCAAGGCGACGGGCAGATATGTTGAGCTCGACACAAAGTTCTTGGAGAATTGGATGGCCAAGCACGAGGTAGTTCAACGTGAGGAAGCACTTCCTTGGGTTCCCTTGTGCCGACTTCATGGTCACGAAGCTGTCCGTCTCACAAGGGGAAACAATATTGATGACTTGGCACATAAGTTTAGGCATCATGGTTACATGCCAACTCTTGCAGATTTTATTGTCTCGGAAAAAATGGCCAATGGCGACATAATTCGAGTAAGTGAGCAGGAAGAAAAAGAATGGGATGAGTCCTATTCGGGGGAGGTGAATCGGCAGTTTGATCGAGAGTTGCTTGCATCTGAATCATGGGCACATCTTGTTGGTCGAAAGTTGGTGGTATGGGATGGAAATCATTGTTTGAAGGCTTGGACAAGAGAAGTCAATTCAGGTGAGAAATTATTTTGTTACCTCAATATGTATGTGTCCTATTTACTATAATTTATTAATGTGGTGAATTAATCTTGTGAAGCTTGCCATGATGATGCCTCAAAGTTTGTACGTGTTAAGTGTACAATCACTGCCTTCTCGGAAGATGAAGAATGCTCTATGCTGTTTGCGTTGGATTGTCTTTATAGGTGAAAAAGGTACCTTGGGATGTATTTTGAGTTATAGAGGTAAATCATATCATAAAACCCTAATATGTATGGAATTGTTTTGCTAGTTTGACACAAACACATATCAAGAGGACGCTTGCAAGCGAGATCCACTTGATAAGAAGGCTTGCCCTTGGAAATGAAAATAGCTGGAAGAAATATTTTGATGAAGAGGCACTACAGGAGGTAGAGGCAGAATTTTTTGAAGACAAGAGGGGGCATCCCTGGATTTGATGGACTATACCACTTGGCCTCCTCATGCAGCTTATCTACTCTGTATGGTCATTCATAACCTTCTTTGTTTGTTTCTTTTAGTTCATGTTATGCTCAACCTTACATGCTCAACTTTGATGTAGAGTGAATTCAAATTGGAGCTCTCAAATAGGTTAGAAGAGGTGGTTGTCCCCAAAGATGACCCGGCGTATAAAGCATTGTATAGTACAAGCAAACCATCCGCAAGGTGGAACAACATTTCAAAGGGAAGAAAGGATTCAAGCTTGTAGCAGTGGCAAACCCAGCCCTTGGGGAGGAGTGGGTTAATAAGATTTACGATCTAGATTGGGAGAGCGATCACAACGTAACTTTGGACAAACTGCTTACAGTGAGCCAAACACCGCTTCCTCCAGAAAGGTAGTCTCAAGTATTTTTGTTTAATATGTTCCTTTGGCATGAATATTACTGATTTGTATGACTTTTCAAGTGCAGAAAAGTTTTTGTTTTAGATCGCATTCTAAACAAGGATATTGGAAGAGCATGGGGCTTCGAAGGGGGCGACAAAGACTGGCGCTCATATATTGCATGCTACTCTTATTGGGAGTGCATAGTGGAGAGAGCAATTGATTTAATAAGAGAGGTTGACGAGGTTTCATACATCTCGTGGAGTTCAATAATAAGAGATTTTCTTGATAAGTGTCAAAAGGTCCATCTTCGCTATTCATTTAAACATCTTCCAAAGCTTACACCGGGGATCCAAAGAGAGAACATGCCTTTCCTAGAGCAAACCGCAAGACGTTTTGCCTATAGGTAATCTCTTTGTTTTATTTTTAGATCTAGATAATGTATGTATCAATGGCTTTTTCCCAACTTTTATTGGTGATCCAAGTCTTTCTATAGGTGGTTCGCGGAATTATTGAGAAACAGTCAAATCCAAGGAATTCCGCCAAGCGTTGAAGAGTGGAAGGTTGTTTCATCTCTGGGATATAAATCATTGTACCCACGTTCATGGCTCGATGCAACTAGGACTCTTCCTAAGGATCTCTATGAGGTGCCATGGTTCTTAGAGTATTTGGAAGGTGAATATCCAGTCGAGGAGACAGAAATACATACACGTGAGTTCAATGCATTTCAATAAAATATATTAGATGAGCTTAGTAGTCACTACTTATGTTTTTTTTGCATGGTTTGGAAACAGGCCTTATGTGCAAGCCAATAGTAGCTGCAACGAGCACTTCAAAGAAAGATACAACAACAAATGCAAAGGAAAGTGGTAGTGGTAGTGGCAAGGATATAAGGAGCCCTCACGGCACTCCAAAGAAAGACACAGTGACAAACACAAGGGAAAGGAGAAGTGGAAAGGACACAAGGAGCCCTCACGACAAGATTGACAAGAGTGGAAAGGATACAATAAAGTCTCCTGGCAAGCTAGGTACCAGAGGTGGTAAGGGTACTCTTAAAGAGGTAGTGCAACGTCCAGATCGCAAGGGTAAGGGTACCAATGAGAAGAAAAGAGGTAATAACTTGGAAGGAAAGCATAGAAAAACAAAGAAAACACCACCACAAAAAAAGCTGAAGGGCAACACTACGCGAACACAAAGGGAAAATGAAGATGAGGATGCACCGGAGGCTTTTGTGCCATTTCATCTCCCTGTACATGCTGATATATTGCATATTGCAATTGATACATTTAATGGCCCCGAAGACTCAGATGCAGTAATGATATGACAGTTTATAGAGAAACTTCAAGCCCAAGGTGGATTCTATGAGGATGCACTTGTCTCTCTTGTATGGGCAGATCTTCCATCTGGCTTGTACCCATTTGAAGAGGAGGATGAACTGCCAGCTTGGAATGAATGGGATTCAGAAAAGCTAAAGGCGTCAGTTACCATTGCATCAGAGTTCTTGAGCCATGATGGTTTCTTTGTTACTACTAGTGGTATTGAGCATCAATTTGAAATTGTGTCATGTGTGATGGGGCAATCCAAACTTCAGTATGTACATAGTATGTTCTTGGAAACTACAACCCAATGCAAAAGGATCGTTCGTGGGAAAGTAGAAGAGGTAAGTCAAAACCACTTGAGGATTATGGTTGTACAGTTTTTATAGGTTAAGCTCTAATAATTTACTCTCTTAATGCTACCTTGCAGGTTTCCACTTTAGTGATTACATTCTTTGCCCATCCAGATTGTACACGTGAATTAAATTGGGAGCAAGCATTACTAAAAGTCATGAAGGGATCTTTCAACAACAAGTCTGATACATTTGTGGAGCTACCAACAGGGAAGCTAAACCTGACACTAGATGAAGACGGCAATGCCTTGCGTGGTGCAGCTGAGAGACACACAAACTTTTTTGGTTTCCTAGTTTCGCTCTGCACTCAAGAAGGGGAAATCATAATAGATTGTTTTGCTGGGGTCCGAAATATGGCCAAAGTGTGTGAGGTCTTAGACCGGTATTGTGTGAGTATTGAGATTGATGAGAGGTGCCATGAACATTGCATCTCTGAGATAGGCGATCTGTTAGAGGTTTAGATGGCATAAGACATCAACTTCATTGACTTTATAGGACAAATATGATTGTTTTTCGCCTATTCATTTTGTATGTGAGTATGTATCTTTGAATTGTGATTGATGGACACAACCTTTTTCTATTCAATTTCATTTGTATATTTGAAGAGTGGTTGAATACATTTTGTTTCATTTTTTTAATCAACCTACCAAGCAAAGTGAGAAAATTGTGTATGTTTATGTGATGTAGGAGTAATGGAGCCATGCGTTGAGGATAGCGATCAAGTATTGGCATGTTCATCCTCAGAGAGAGGTTCCCTTTTGCAGGGTGAGCTTGAGAGCTGGGTGTTGAGACTACAATCCAATCTGGATAGTTTTCATTCACCTTTGCTTGCACAAGATGTAATATTGAGAATGATATTCCCCCCAAATAGAAAGGGAAAGGGAAAATGGTCTATGAAAAAAAGGCAGAATAGGTCACTCTTAGAAATTGTCATGGATAAAGACTTTCCAGGAGTAGACAACACCTTACCACAAACTATTACGCAGGTGTTTGCTCATATAAAGAGAAGGGGCTTTTAAAAACTACACAGTGGCGACTTTGTATAGGCAAGGATGAAAAACAACACAAGGCCACTCTTTTCCCCCCGGATGCAGAGGATATATACGTGGGGAATGTTTTACCATGTACATGTTCTCCGTCCTCTTCAAGGAATAAGCACAAGAGAAATTGTGAGACATGCTGTGGACGTTGTGATGTCTGTGGCAAGGAGAGAAAAAACATGGTGCGATTTGAGTACATCTCGTTTATCGAGCAATTGCGTCTTCTATGTCAGTGCGAGGAGTTTTGTCATGATTTTCTTACAATGTGGCGGGCAAGAAGTAATTGGCAAGCGGACAGTTCAACCTCTACCAATGTTATCAACAATTACTGGGATGGGAAAAAAATAAGAATGTGCAAAGACTTTTGGAACCCACAGAAAGAGTGGGAGATTCCAGTTAAGTGCCCCAATAGTTTTTGTGCCATGTATTATCGGACTTTTCCAACCGCCTTGCGTAGTCCGGAGCTAAACAACAATTGGAATGAGATTACCAAGGAATATGAGTTCTTATGCTCACATTACGCAAAAAATATCAAAGTGCCAAGAAGAATGGTCAAGGTGAGACAATATTGCAATCAATTTGAATAGGCTTCATCTTAGCAATGTTTATCATGCCCATAACTTTCATGTTTTTTTAGGGGGATCCTCAAATTTTGCACTCATGTGCCATTGGGATGGCTTCCAAACGGCTTCAACCAAGCCGAAAGATAGTGGGGTTGTTGAAGTGGTGGTCCTCAACGGTGGCAAAAACTCAATTATTGGACCTTTGCCAGTGCTATTTTTGCCACTCAACTTATTGAAGTTAGAAAAGAAACATGGCAATATTCTTCCATACCTTTTAGAGCCTTTAATATGTGAACTTGAGTCGGCTTTTGTTAATGGGTTCTCCATCAATTTTAACTATCCACCAACGGCCATATTTGACAACTCTTTGGACATAGCATATCGTTCTTGCATTCTAAGGGCAATTTTCATGTCATGGACAGGCGATCACCCAGCCCAGTGTAAACTAGGATGTTTGAAGGATGGGGGCAAGAACGGGTGTAGACGGGATAAGCCTCCCATGAAGCAAATCACTCAAGGGGTATGCATTCCAAAGTACGTATACCCAAAGAATAAATATATTGCTCGCTACCCACCAGAAAAGAGGACTGTAACAGAGATGTTTGAAGCTATAAGACTTTCAAGACAAAAACAAACGAAGGAGGAGTATAACGCTACTCTATCCAATGCAGGACTAACAGGAGAATCACCACTCTGGAGGTTGTACCATCTCTATGGATTTGATATTAGTTTGGATCTTGTGTATGATGTGATGCACATTCTTGCACTGAACATTTTCAAGAAGTATACTAAACAGCTATTTTAAAGGCTAGCAATGGCATGAAAACATCCATCACTCATGCAATATATGAAGTTACTGCTGCAATTCCCCGAACACTTCGTAGAAGTGGACGATGGCCGTTGCGTGCTACTAGACACCACGGAAATTTTATTGCAGAAGAGCATCAAAAGTTTATTCAATGGTGTTTACCACACATTTTAAATAATGTTCCAGACATTGAGAAGACATTGAGAGATGTGGGAATGATTTTGGTTGACGTAGCTCATATCTTCTACAACTACACACGTACTCATGGTTGGACTTTGGATACCATCAATGCTACCCGAAAACTACTTTTAGCATGGAGAATTATTATGGATGAAGAGGGAGGAGAGACTGTTTCTCCTCTAGAGCACGTGGCAGGTGTGTATGTTTCTATTCACCACAAATATAATAAGCACTCCTTATATAACATGGAGACCTAAAATAACGTCAATCTTTGTATATAGGTTCTGGAGAGTTGTTTGATGACATAATACGCCACAGTAGCCATGATGGACTTTGGTGCTACCAGTTTGAGAGAAACGTGTTGGGAATTGTAGAGATTCCAACCAATAACAGGTTCAATGAGTTAACGTACACTCATTATCACACTCGAGCGCTTTTATCAAGAACCTTGCAACAGTTGGAGATTGAGAAGGATGGATTGTCACCTTCAGAGAGGATACTCTCATGCATACATGAGACTCTTTTATTGCCGCAAGGTTTTTCAAAGGCTAGCATGGAGCTAGGAACTTGTGAAAGATGGCATCTGTTGTGCTTAGCAATTGCATCCTCTGAAGGTCAAGCAACACAGTTGTACAAGAATGCTCAAAGGCTTGGCCCATGTCATTTCTTGAGCATGATTCAGAGAAAGGGAATTGCTCTACATGGTTTGAAAGCAACAAAAAGGGCTCTTGAAGGTTGGGAGATCATTTCTTTGAAGAGTTATTGGGGCCAACAATATATTCATCTAGAGGATTTTCCTACTCAAAAGTATACATATGCGGCGAGCGATATGAAGCAAAAGACAATGTGGTGATCACTTTAGGCAGAAATACTAATTTAGAACATCAAAATAAAGCAAGGGGTGTATGCAAGATCACGGGTTTCTTGTCACATGAGCATAACAGAGGCATTGAGTTGTTCTTGATTGGGGAGTTTATAAATGGAGGCAATGGAATAGATGATCTTCAACTTCATAAGGTCACTGGGATGAGAGTGATCAGTGATGTGGATTTTTCTCGCAAAAAGAAGTGTCTTTTACCAACATACACCTTACTACACAAGTGCTTCTTTCTACCCTTGCGCAATACCCAGAACAAGGTGATATATGAAATGAGCGACACCATTTTTCGAACTTGGTTGCTACAACCTGGCAAGGTTGGATGTGCACGGCCATGGGTGGAAATAGGAGATGTAGTATTGGTTGTAAGCAGCTCCTCCATGTCTACTCCATCTTTCAAGGTTGCTGTCGTGTTCAATATAAATACAGAACAAAAAGCAGTCGCGCTAGGGTTTTTGAGGAGGGATCCAACCACGGATTATTGGAATGTTAAGGGAGAAAACAAGTGGTAGGATTTGGAAACATGTTTAGAGGTGCTTCATGAATGGTCTCCAATTCAAAATGCCAATGATGCAAATGTCATGCCTACTTGTTTTAAGAGAGGAATAAGAAATTCTTGATAGGGTCAGTCATTGGAGTTCTCACTTTTTCAACCTTTAAAGACTTTGTCACTTTAGAAACCTTAGTTCATCGGGTGATTTTGTAGATAGCAAGTGGATACTCATTTTGGTGAAAGCGGCCCACGGTTTTCCTGACTTGTATTTCAAGTGTTACGGTTATAATGGGGAGCCATTTCTTGAAGCATAAAATTGAGTAGACATACTTATTGCTTTGGTGTCACATGAGCCTTTTGATTGTAATATAGCACCATTCCCTCTCCCCCCCCCCCCCCCCCCCCCCCCCCCCCCCTCTCTCTCTCTCTCTCTCTCTCTCTCTCGGGTCTCATAGGTCATTATGGACTTTTGAAGATGTTAATATAACATTTCATTTCATGAGATTTCGCCAGCGACCGATGCTATATCTCCTGTGATTCAGCTATCCCAACAAGCCGCCCATTATTCTGCTTAGTTTTTTGTCTGACTCGCATCGACCAACTTAGGACCTCATAGTATATATCTTTGTTTTGTACTGTTGTTAGGTTATTTTATTTTGTTACTCTGACTTTGTATCAGATCCACCACTTTGTAACTTTCAGGTCTCATAGGTCATTGTGGCCTTTTGAAGACGTTAATATAACATTTCATTTCATTTCATTTCTCTCTCTCTCTCTCTCTCTCTCTCTCTCTCTCTCTCTCTCTCTCTCTCTCTCTCTCTCTCTCTCTCTCGTAATTGGAGAGACAAACAAAGGAAGAGATCTGTGCTCACCTAAAATTAGAAAAGATTTGAAGCTATGAAAAGTGGACAAAGAAGAGATATATATGTCATTATTTCTTGTGGTAATTATTTAGAATTAAAAAACACAAGCCATGAAAAATAGACGTGCAAGACTTGAATTTGGTGTTTAATTTAAGCCCTAAACATTTCTCTCTATATTGCCCACACGTATGGTGGACAACCACCCCAACAACATCGCACCCTATGGTGGGCACAGTAGGTCATGTTGAAGCTCTCTACCACATCATCAAGCAATGTGAAGACGACTTAAATCATATCGAAATACGCTCTATTCACAGGTTGAGGTAGAAGCCCTTTTGACATGGTGTCGAGAGATCTGTGCATGTGTCAAGCCCTTCCCAAAGCTACTAGATGGTGGTGGAGCATAGCATGAGAAGCACATATGCACAACCATTGGTATAAAGAGAGGCGTCATTCCACGGAGAAACCACAATGGAAGCACCAACAGCCACCTTAAACATCCACCTTGGAAGGAGAAAAAAATCATGCTCTTGACCTTCAGTTATTTGGGTGCTGGTATGTTTGTAGGTTGTATTTACACACGATCCTCAGTAAAAAAGATAGATGGTGAGAAAAATAGCTATTGTGAAAGATAGTTTCTTATAATTATTTAAGTGGGACTCACATAAGAGTGACAAATTTGTGCATATGAAAATATTTGATGAAAATATATGAAGGTTATGAATGTGTGAAAAAAATTCACACTATTTATATTTGAATTAAAAAATTATCCTTGAAATGCTACTGGAAGGTAAGAAAATATACTCATTGCAAAAAAAACACATGGAATTGCTTAACGTGTAAATATTTACACATAAGAAAGTTACAAAATTTACATAGAAATTCTTTTTTCATTGCTATAAAAAAGCATATGTAATTTTTTCAGTGTAAAAAAGAAGATGTATAAAATTTTCATGTGTAAAAACTACAATATTTACATTGGAATGGCAGTTTTTTGAGTCTAAAAAATGTTATTCACACTCTAGAGTGAGAAAAGTGATCTTCACACTCAATTTTCATAGGTGTAAAAGTGTCTGAAACTTGTAGTGATAGCTGACCCTCTAAAGGGCCCTTTAAAGGGTTTTTGGAGGGCCTTTTAAAAATTGCCCCATACCTTTAACTTTGTGCTACCATCATCCAAAAAAGGGGTGACTTGTTGCAACTGCTACAATTTAGGTAGGGGGTGCCTCAACCAAGTAAAGGAAGGGCTACACTAGGTCAAAAGGGAGGGACTTCTAGAATAGATTAAATGGAAGGGCTATAGCAAGTAACCAACCTGGTGTGGTGAAGTATGGGGTGGTGTTTTCCATTTTAAAAGGGCCCTTTAAAAGATGGAGGGCCCTCAAATTTGAGGCCCCTTTTACTAAGGGTCTATGGGGGCTCTTAGACTAGAAACTTTTAGAAAGAAAACAAAATTTAAAAAAGACAACGAATAACATCGCATCAGCAGGGGAGGTAAATTACAAAACGGAAAGCGAGGTAATGGTAGCGGAGAGGAAACTCACATGATATAAGTGGAAAACAGCGAGATAATAATGGCATAGGGAATTGAAGTCATAAGTGGAAACAAAGTAAATAAGAAGTGGACATTTGAGTGGGGAATTACGAGTCTAGCCACAGGAGGAGCTCCTTCATCACTTGACTATTGTCCTCTAGCAGAGCTCAAACTATCACGGACTGTAAGCAGTATAGAGAGCAATTAGACCTACTCGAGTATTGTGGGTGGCCTCTGTTGAGACACCCACCGTGCATATTAGCAACTTTGAGACATACATTCATTGCTCAGTACATGAGTGAGAGACCTAGGGACATTGCATATTACGCATGAGCGATCTTGAGACATTGCCATTGATGATAGTAGACCTATGCCCACCTATTGAGCATCTCTTTGTCGAGACACCTAGACATCTCTAGCACCTAGACTGCATATAACTTCTAGTTCTTTGACTACACTTCATTTCCAGTGGTTGTGGCATAGAGTGTGACATTTATTTTGGCACACGTTTTACCAAAGGGTCTATTTTTACACAAACTCTTACCTAGCCATTTAGGGCTAAATCAGAGAGAATTTAGGGCCATTAATTGGACGCACCCAGTGTGCATATTTTAGGCCACTGCGGAGCACATCCTGCAGCATAGGTTGTGCATAGTACAGTGAGAGTATTGACTCTTTCTATTTTCACATCTAGCCTGGACGGGAGCATATGATTGACAAGCTCTGCTTGTGAGAGATTCCCTGGGTTTTGAAACACAGTGCATGTTGGATCACGTTGGCGATTGAGTATTACACTTCGTGCACATTGTGCACTTGAGGGACCTATTAAAGCCATTGCATCAACTAGTGAGCATCATTGAGACAATGTTGAGTATTAAGGCTTACCTAGTACATTGATAATCACCTATTGCACACTACAAGCGGGATAGACATTCAAGACGATACACATACGACAGTGAGTGCCTACAAGAAGGGCTAGTGAACCAATTATTAGCAAAGCCATTAGCCGTATCTAGTTTCTAGACTTGGACATGACTCCTAAGTCTCCTGATTCCATATCTAATTGGCATTCATTGCGAGCACTCTTGCAAGCCTGCGAGAAGTGTAACCTCGAAGTAAACGACAAATATTGGGCAATGAGGCCACCAATTAGACTTGACCCAGGGACCAAAATTGAATGCTTGAATGGACCTAGAGCTGACACGTGTGCATGTGAGATTTTCATCATCGAAAAGCTGAAAATTGAAACCGGATTGGGTTTCTAGGCCTTCTAATTGATCATAAAGGACTGCTAATTTTAGCATATTAAAATTATCAATTGGGAAAACCATTGGTCACCCACGGGAAGGTGTAAAAGCAAGCTGAGGCCTAGTGTAAAATTGGGAGTTCATTAACAAATCTGGTAGCGGTAAGACCGTACACAAGAACCTTGATCTTGCAATAACAGACGCAAGTTTTTGAAACATCCATTAGCTAGCAAACAGTGCAAGTTGTGCATAAATTCTTATGCTAGATTGAGTCAAGATTAGTTAAAAGTGAACTTGAGAATCAACTCCGAGCTCAAGGCACAAGTGTGGCCGTCAAAAATAGCTCAAAAATTGAGTAATCATTACGAAAACTACAGTCTCGCTAATAGGTTTTTGCAAAATTATGTGCTTAAATTGAACACAGGTAGCTCGACCCAAGAATCGCTACGAAGGGAGCAGTCTTTGCGGTATAGTGGTAAGTTGCATAACTCGTCACAGTGCTCCAAATAGATCGAGGCCTACTATAAAGCTCTAGGCAAAGCCAGTAGCCAGACAACTTTGTCTCAGATTTGGCAAGCAATTGAGCTAGGAAAATTCAAGTGGTGCAAGCAAAGACCACTTCAGAAAGCTCAAAGATAAAGTCAATAAGAACAGCTAGCAGAGATCAAGAGAAAGAGACCCACACAAAGGTGCTAATACATTTTGTTAGCATTAAGTCCTAGCTATTCAGAGCTATCACTGAAGAATATAAAAAGGAGGTGCAACAAAAGAATCAAGACGGAAGCAATGGCATCTCAAGGGAGTTGGACTAGTCGAGATGAAGCATCAAGTACATCCACAGGAGTCACAAGAGAGAAAATTTGGATTTATATAATTGGCCACTACAAAGGATTGCCATGCTATGAAGATGTAAATCGGTGTACATCAAGACAAAGAAGGATACGAAAGAAACTGAGACATCAGCAAGCAAGAAACAGAGGCCATTATCAGAAAGGGAACCCCCTCGGATGGGGGGAGTTCAAAGTCAATCACGAGACCATATCTCTTCGAAAGTGGGAGTAAGAAGTTGTTAACCAACGGGGTTAACGACACTTTACCATGAACGTCTATGCTATATTTATTGCTTTTAGTAAGTGATGGTGATACCAAAGGATATGGATGTGATGCTAAAGATACAGATGAAGTGAAGATCCTTGGAAGATGCGGACAAGAGAAGGATCAGATGTCATCAGAAGGAGTTACGGTCATCAACGACGGCCACTTGTGTTTTATGTCATTTCTTGTCAACATACCGCAAGAGCGGATTATAATTTTGTATTGGGATCCTCGGGAGTTCCAACTTGTAATATTGGTGCTAATCTTAGAAGCCTAGGCACTGTAGACATCAGATAAGTGAGTTTGGCCATTTGGGCACCCAGCCACTTCTAAAAATCCAAAAAAGTATATTTGACAAATGCACCAATGTGAATGTCACTTTTCAAAGTCACAACTAGAGATCTACTTTTCAAGAGAGCAAGCTCTTGGCTATGGAGTGGTGAAGAAGGAGATGGCTATGGAGTCAAGCTCTCTACACACATGCATTGGTGTATTCGGCGTCGAGCACTAGCTAACCTCTTTCCTCTTCTCTCTCACTTACGCATTATGTAATCCTTGCTTAATTAATACATGATTTGAGGCTGATTTCGTGTGTTAATTGCTCTCTTTTAATCAAGTTCCCTCTCTTGTTAAGCATGATTTTGAGTGTGTAGATTGGTGTAGTCTGTGTGTGGCTTGGCTATGCTTGTTTATGCGCGTGTGTGTGCTTGATTAGTGAGTGGTTAGTGATTGATTAGTGAGCTATGAGCATGATTAAGCTCTTGTGTGTGCGAGATTAGACCAAATGGTAGAGTAGTAGCATGCTAGCTCGTAGTTCTCCTTGTCATTAGCTCTCTAATTAGCTAGATTTCTCATCCTAATCCTCTATGAAGCACGCACAAGCGTATGTTGTGTGTTTCCATGCCCTAGCCGGGTCATACTCTTCTCGGTTTGACAAATTATGTTGGTGCAATCCACTATACTATGGCGCATGCCAACATTGGCGCCGTTGCCGGGGAGTGAGTTCCTAAGATAGAGGTGCCATTGGAGTGATTAGAGCAGGTTAATTCCTCTTAATTTCTCACTAATTTTCTTGATTTTGGGTTATTTGTGTCGCTAATTGAAGCAAATTAGTAAGCATGTGACTTAGATTTGCAAAGATTGAGGCTTTCATTACACAAAACAATCCCCGCACATTGATTTTGATCACTAATTTCACCTCTTGAATTCACTAACTTTTGCTAACTTTCACTAACTTTGGGGTTAATTTCCCATTGATTGGTTAATGTTTTTTGTGGTACACACAAGTAGAAAGCTAGTTGGAGGTGTTGAAAAAATTCTTTTGGTGTCCACACACTCTAATTACGCTCCAAATGCGCGCAATGAGTGGCCAAAATCGTCGACTAACCACTAATTTTCACTAACTTCGATCACTAATTTCTCCTAAATTAGTTGATTTTTTTTGTGCTACACACAAGGGGAAATATGATTGGAGGTGTGGAAAACACTCTTATGTGGTGCACACACTCTAATTGCATTTCAATTGATTGCAAGGAGTAGCCAAAATTCACCAATTAGTTACTAATTTTCACAAAAAATTAATTGGGCATTTTGATGGAAGCTGATTCTAATCATGTTTAGGATGCTTGCCCAATGCAATGGTGTGTTTAATTTTGTGCAATTTGATGCTACACATTGATTTTTATGATTTGTGATTGTAGGTAAAATTGTGGTGCGGTTGCCTACACACACACACACACATGTGTGTGTGTGTGTGTAAACGTCATTAGGAGTGGTTAATTTGACGCGTTTCGATGTGCAAGGAGAGTGCGTTTGATCACTCTAATCGCTGAAATTTGCAGGTTCTTGTGAAGATTTTTGTGCACACATTTGGTGCAAATTTATGTGCGGTTTATGCCCGTCTATGTGTAGACGGAGGTGCTAGTTTTGCACAAGAATTTGATGCAATTGGTTGGCAATTTTGGTGCCAAATCGCTAATGTAAAACAATTGTTGGTTTATGGTTATGGTTTTTCGATTGCCAAAATAGCGTTGTTATGCTGCCAAAATTGGACAAAATTTGATGCATTAGGCAAAATTTGGACTCACAAAGGGGCCCTTTAAGGATTTTGACTTTACCTCTCTCTACCAAAACGGGCGCATGGATAAATTTTTGCAAACAAACTCCAAAGTTTGACAATTAAAATGTCCTCTTCAAGCTCTATCTACTGATATATAGCACGCCATGAGATTCCTCATATTTTAGAAGATTCTTTTTTTGATTCACTTAGATTCCGACAGAGTTGTCACATCATAGGTGAACCAAAAAAAAGAATCTTCTAAAATATGAGGAATCTCATGGCGTGCTATATATCATTAGATAGAGCTTGAAGAGGACATTCTAACTGTCAAACCTCCGCCAACTTTGGAGTTTGTTTGCAAAAATTTATCCATGCGCCCATTTTGGTAGAGAGAGGTAAAGTCAAACTCCTTAAAGGGCCCCTTTGTGAGTCCAAATTTTGCCTAATGTGTATGTACTACGTCTAGAAATTGATGCAAAAAGTGTGTTTGTGGTCGATTGATCTTGAGTTCTTGGATGTTTGTTGGTGTCAAAACACTGATTTGAATCTGTCTAATTGATATGCAGTAGTTGTAAATTTTTGCACTAGTTTTTGGGTAAATCTGGGTCGATTGCGGGCAAAAAACGCAATTTTTAAGTGCTCGTGAATCCTGTTCGTTGCAATGTCGGATTATGGATTGATGATTTGTTGAGTGTGTTTGCATGATCACGTAGTTTGAGAAGTAAAAATTATTGTTGGAATTTTTCAGAAATGTTTTAGCTAATTTTTGGTAATTTTTTGCCTAAAATATACTTAAAGTTAGTTAAAACTTAAAAATTTGGAGAAATTTATGCATTATAATTGCGTCGGAGTGTGTACAAGGATCCCGTGAGTGCCTGTGATTTTTCTGGCTATTTTTAGCATTTTTACGGTATTTTGACGCCTCACGATAGATTTTTACCCTTGGCACGCACTTGCAGTCTCGCACGCACACACGCGTACACCCGTGCCATTCACGCAAGCTCACGCCGTCATTTTCATACTCTCTCGTGTGTCCTGTGATTTTTCCCACCTTGCCTCAGCACCCACGTGAGTCTGCACCGGGCGAGGCGCGTGTGAAGGATCCCTTTTGATTTTCTTTGAGTATTTTCTTTTTTGATTTATTTTTCAAAAATTAAAATTAAAATTTACCCCCCCTTATTTGTTATGTTCTACTTTTCTATTTATTTTTATCTAATTTTTTTTAAAAAAGTACCCTTTATTTGTTATTTTTTCCTTTTTTTATTTATTTGTTAAAAAAAAGATCTCTTTTATTCTATATTTCTTTTCTTAAATTTAATTTAATTTAATTTTATTAAAAAAAACCTTCTTCTCTCTCCTCCCCTTTCTTTCTCTCTCTTCTATAAAAAGTTTTTTTTTAAAAAAAAACTTTAAAACAACCAAAAAAACCATAAAAAGATTTTAAAAAGAAAAAAGAATAAAAAAACAAAACATTAAAAACTTAAAACAATCAACCAAAACGCCAAAAAAAACCAACCCCCATGCGCCAACCCATACCCCCTCATGCGCCCCTTCATTCTTGAGCGCCTACTGGGCCTACCCTCTGCCACATTGCTTGACAGCTCACCCACGACTCTTATTACCTGCCTGCCAACAAGGCATCGCACCCACCTCGTCCTCTTTCTGCGCCTGTACTTGCCCACCTCCATCACCCCTGCAGCGGACCCGGCTACACAATAACGCACCCACATGGAAGCGCAATAACTTCCTGGACTGCCCACACGCTCTTCCCGGGGTCCTCCCCTTCACTATGTTGGGCTCCGGTTGATTCGGAGGTCCCGGGGTGACGGTGGGATGGTGACCACCCGATCTCGGCTAGCCACGGCTCGGTGTCGCAGGGACGTGCGATGGACCTGGTTGGGGATGACGGACGATGGGACATAGTCCTGACCTAGATTTTCTCCTCACCTCACCGTTGGTGCAGCCAAAGTGTGTCGACTCTAGAAGATGGCAGGGACACGTGTGTACAAGCAAGCAGAAGCATGGCAAAGGACTGAAGCAGCTAGGAAGTTCATGGGATGATAGGTAGCAGCGGAATTGTATGCACGATGCGGCTTATAGGCCAAGGAAGACTACACAATGGGCTAATTGCGGTAGCAGGTGAAAGAGATGCAAAGTGCAGTTTTGGGGTCCAGGAATGAAGAGCTTGAAGTGTTGAAGGGACAAGTCCAGACGGCTCATCAAACCGAGCTATGGAGCCCAAGATATTGAAGGTTAAAGCTTTGGTGGTTTGCAGGTTTTTGCCGGACAAGGCAACTGAGGATAGGAGGTCCAAGTGGAGCTTGAGGTATAGATGTGTAAGCTCAATTCATGGAGCCTACCCGTCTTTTCGGATAGTGGATCGGAGCCACGGTTGGCAAGATATGGTCATCTAAAGTTTTTCCGAGGGCCGAGTCTGAGCCCACTTGGCCGCATTGGAGAATGTGCCATCTGGCATCTTCTCAGCCTCGACGAGGTTCTAGAGCAAAGTGTACACCATATGGAGCTAGCAGGAAGTGATTGCACGCTGTCGAGAAATTTGCGGTCTTGCCAGGAAAGCACCGGGATTATGGCTGTGAGAGTTTGTGAGAGAACTCAACAAAACTATATGAAGGAGTTAAACCATAGATGCCATGAAGACTAGGGTCTAGAAAGAAGTGAAATCAAAGAAGACTCACTCTTTCTCTCTTGCACTCACACACACACAAAGAAAGAACGCAAAAGAGAATGCCAAAACAATACGAAGATGAAAACATCAACGCTATGGTCATATCGTATCATGGGTAATATGAAAGGGTTAATGGCATTCAATCTTGGCTGACCAAATAGGCTAGGAATTGTTCTTTGGAATTGTAGTTTTGTGCTTACCATAATATATATATTTTGTCTAGTGATTGGGATTAATTGTGTGTACAAATCCTCTTGGTTCATAGCAAGATAACTACGCTTACATCAAAAGAAAAATTATAGTCTATGAGAGGTAGTATGATGGGATCCGGTGATAGAAGTATTTCATTGAGCCTTTCAGGGCCAAAGAGAAACACTATACGTTGTTGAAAGTGTATTTTACGGCTAATGCATACGTTAATTCTAATAGATCGTACAGAGTGAAAGCGATAGAAATGATCATCATGTGGGTTATTCATCTAGGATAGTATGTGAGAAATGTAGATATGAGAGAAGTGAAGAGATGAGAAGTTTCCCTCCCAAACCCTATTCTTGCCCGTAGGCAATAAGGATACTGCGGGGAGAGATGTACCTGTAGCAAGAGAACCTAGAGAGGATGAATTACTAAGAATGAGAGAGATAGGTTTGGTTAAGGAGATGATATTAGATACATATATATATATATATATGTTGGATTAGAGATGAATATGAAAACAACAAGAAATCAAGAAAACATCAATGTAGAACACATCTTACTTGACAAACCCTTTGGCACCATTATTGATGGAGAGAGTAGAAGAGTGGATAATTCCACTTTGATTGATACACCAAGTGCAAGACCTTCTTTGATTAGAGTTGATCTTCCAAGGTTAGCTTGTCGCAAGAATGGCTAGTCTCCCTCTAGGAGAAAGTGTAGGCTTGGGCTTATGTTAATGGCTAAGTACAATTAGGCATTACTACTCACTCCCTCAAGAATTCCTCTCATCAATGGCTTGAATGCTTGAGTTTCTTCCAAGGAAGAAGAGGTCCCCTTTTATAGGTGAAGGGAACCCACAAGGGTTTACACAAGAAGAGAGGAGCCAGTGTGAACAGGGATTCGAAAAGTTGGAAATGAGTTGTCCCTGCATGATGTGGGCAGACTGGGGTCCAGTATTTTGATCATATCTCCTCAACCGTTGCTCCAAATAAAAAAGTAAAAATATGGACAAAAACTTCATCTCATTAGCTACGATTTTCATTTTAAAATCGTTTTCCAATTCGGATTGGAACCTTGTGTAAAAAATTCATCAAAATAGGGTCCATTTATGGCTGCAAAAGTCTTCATGTGGTCTCCTTAGCCTAGACTTTCATTTAATTCCAAAGAACACCTCATGCCATATGAAAGCATGACATTGCTCCTTGACAAAGTTTTGTAATCATGCTTGCAATAATGCATTAAAATAAGTGTATCTTTGAAATCATGCCACCTAGTGTCCCACTAGGATTTGATTCTCTCCTAGTAGCTATTTAAAAAGAAATATAAGAAAAGTATAAAAAATACATAGAATATATATATATTGGAGTTTACCCTAGATATAGGATCTAGATAGGGTGTGAGATGATAATGAAATAGTAGAAATAAAGAATCAATGCTTTTTGCCCCAAGTTAAAGAGGCGGAGCTATTGATGCTTTTCCCATAGTATTTTCTGATGGTAAAGTAAGGATATGTTACCCTTGAGAAAAATAATAGGATGAGATAGAAGGCTTATTATTATACTTAAATATGAATATGTACACTATAGGAAATATAATTATGTATCTAAAAAAACACAAGATAGATCTTGTAGCATGCGTTCCCACTATGTACGTGTGACAGCACGACATCCACCCCCTCTAAACCTGCACATCCTCCGGTATGTGCCACATTGTCTCTTTGTAAGATTAGGACTCTTGTACATCTTCCTTGTCTTCTTCTTCACTGGATGATTCGAGAGCTTCATGTTCACTTTGATCTTCACGTGTGTTTTTTCTCTTCTTCCTCATCCATATCTTTTAGATGATTGTCTCCTCTTGTCATAAACATTTTAATCCTTTTTCCTGCAATGGGAATCTTTACTTCTGTACCATCTAGTTCAGACAAGCTGTAAGTAGCATTTTCATGCACATGCTTTACAACATACGGTCCAAACCATCTTTTTGAGAACTTACGCATGACTGTGTGCTGGTTATCAAGGCTACTATCATACACTAAAACCCAGTCACCTTTGTCAATTGCTTTGCTCCTGAGTCGATGTCGCTTATCAAAATAGTCCTTGTTTTTCAACCTTGCATTTTTGAGTCGTTCTTTTGCAGCTTCAATGTCTCCAGGTCTTCTCTCTAGCTGCCTTATACGCAGTGCAAGGAGATCTTCCCTACTAATCCCTCTTGCCAAGGTAGTACATTCCATGTGGGAATTGTATCCTCAATCGGCATCACTGGCTTTTGACCATGCATTAGCTCCGTAGGCATGTAGCCAGTTACTGAGCTATGTGTTGTACGATCAGCCCATAAAGCATATGGTAACAACTTTGGCCACTCACCAACTCTTCCTTCGCAAGCCTTGGCCAAAGCTTTGATGATAGGAGGATGCCCTCTTTCACTCTTTCCATTGCCTTCAGGGTTGTAAGCTGTAGTAAGAGAAAGCTTGATCCCTAATCTAGAAAAGAACTCCCTTGCTTCTTCGGCATCCAGTTCACCTCGATCTGCAGTGATTTTTCCAACACAACCATAACGGCAAATCACCTCATCAAGAAGGAATTTGCACACAGCTTCTGTGGTCTTAGCTCTTAATGCTCTTCCTTCAACCTGGCTAGTTAGGTCCTCTCGTGCAAGAACCAAGTATCTCATCTGCCAGAGTCCTAAAGGCATCGTGACTAGATCCACAACCCATTTATAGTTCATGGCTAGTGGATATGTAGGGTGCAATCCATCACGATGTCGAACATTTGAATACATTTGACAAGTTACACATGACTCTACAAACTGAGATACATCTTTATACATACCCTTCCACCAGTATTTTTCTTTCAACTTGGAGAAGGTTGCCCACACACCCCTGTGTCCAGCCCATAGACTCTCATGAAACTCTTGCATGAGCTTTACTTGAGTCTCTTTTTTACATATAACCCGTTGTGGTGTAGCACCCTTTTGCTTAGGATTCTTCCACAAGTAACCATCCCTTAAAAAGTACCCATAAGCTTTCGTGCGTATCCTCTTGAATTCTTGTTCAGACCAATCATCCTGTTTTGTTAGAGTACTCAAGTACCTTCCAATAAAAAGACAATCACTTTCATAAAGATCTTTCAAGAACAATTCAAGTGAATTAGTCATGCAGACATTGTTACCTTTGACATGAGAGATAGAATAGAATTTTGTGCCTACATCATCTCCCTCATCAATCATTTGTGACTCATCTTCATACCTTGCCCTTGATAGCATATCTGCCACTGTATTGTATTTACCTGCAATGTGCTTAAACTCGGGATTGAAGGACTTAATGTAGGCAATCCACCGCAACATAGCAATTTCTGGTGTTGAGCAGCTTGTAATCATCCCAAGAAGTGGTAGACAATCTGTTTCTACAACCACACATGCACCAATTAGGTACTCTTTCCCACTTTTCAAGGCTGTAACCATACCCCATAACTCTCTCTTTATCTGTGGATAGTTTCTTTGGCGAACACTTAGTACCTTTGCTCCAAATCTTACCACATACCTGTGTTCTTCTTTGTCATCTTGCCCTATTGCCCATCCAATCCCTGTAGGACTGGTATCTACTGTCACAATCACTGGCCTTTGACACTCATAGTCTACCTTTCTCAAAGTCTTTGCTGACTGGAGTAACTCCTTTAGCTTTTTCATGGATCTTACATGTGCTTCTGTCCATTTAAACTTTTGATTCTTTCTAAGCAGCTGATAAAGAGGATCAGCTACATGTGCATAATGTGGAATCCAAATAACATAGAAGACACATGCTCCCAGAAACCTTCTAACCTCAGTGATGCTAGTGCATGTTTCTTTCATTCTTTGGATGGCATCTACCTTTGATGGACAAGGTTTCCTACCATATGGCCCGCACATGTGCCCCACAATGAGCACTTCTTTGACACCAAACATAGACTTTTTCCCTGACAATGTAAGATTCACTTCTTCCAGCCTAGACAAAATTTTATCACAATCATTTATGTGATTTACCACAAACCTGCGACATCCCTTGAGATCCAAAGCTTCATCTTTGTCACTTTCTTCACATCCTTTGATAGGCAAATCATCAATGAAAGGCATTGTGATTTGAGGAATAAAGTCACGTAAGACCTTATTCATCCCATTCATCATATGTGCAACCGAGTTGGTTGCTCCCTGTGGCAAGGTACACATCCTTACCAAACCCAAAGGTGTCCTCATGGTTGTCAAGTCTCTGCTTTCGATTGCAAGCTGAAATTGATTATACCCTGAGTAGAGATCCCCCATTGAGTAGATTGCCCTCCCTGCAAATGCCTCTGCAAACTCATTCACAATTGGACCTGTACCTACATTTCTAATTGTCACCTTGTTCACTGGTTGCATATCTTGGATGAAGTGTAGAGAACCATTCTTCTTTGGAACTGTGAACCACCTGTTTGAGTATGGAGCACAAGAAGGCTCCAAGATTCCCATTTTGATTTTCTCATTTTGTAGCTCTACTAACTTTGGCAAATGAGCCTTTGGAACCGGAATAGGCCGCAGATTCCAAGGAACATGAGGTATTGTGAAAATTACCATAGGAGCTACAATATAAGGATCAACACATCCTATCTCATGTGGCTCAAATGCAAAAGCCTTACCATGCTTTGAAAGCATTTCTTTGAAGCACTTTGTCTCCTCCTGTGTTAGAAACTCCTCGCAACCAATCTGCAAGTCTTGAAAAGACTCCTTTGTGAAGGTATGCCCGATATTTTTAGGATTCCGCAAACTTGGTTGTAAAGAAGCCTGTTCAATCTTTTCCCTGTTGTTGGGTGGTAAGGGTGAAGCTACTGGTTTCACCTTCTTTGCTACACTCTTGTATTTAGTTTCAACATGGACTTCTGGGCCAACTGTTTGGCTTTCTTTAAAGGCTTCTATTACTTGATACATTTCCATAGAGCAAACTTCCACAACTTCATTTTCAAGATGCAAACTAGACCTCATTATAGCATCAAGCTCACCCATAGTATCTACAAAAGAAACTTGTTCCCACAAAACCAAAACATTTTCAGTAGGCTTTAGCAACCCACTCTTTTTCATGCCTATTTGTACATTATGCACATATTGCCTCTCATATCTCTTCAAATCTTCAAGTTTTGTAAAACATACTGATCCATTCCTTGTTACCAAGGAGCTCATCGAGAAAGTTTCACCTATTTTTGGATCAAGCGAGACCCTTTTTCTTTCTGTACCACTACAATCCCGCTTTACAATGGTACTTGGCCAAAACCCATCATTTCTCTATGATCATGAAACTCTTTGCTTACCTTTGGTAGAGGATGTTCTCTGAGGTTGTCACGATTTCTTTCATGGTTTACACAGACTGTGAGAAATTGGACAGCTCGTTTACCATCTTTGCTACGTATTCTAGCATATGTTGAACCATCATCCATTACCTTTGTTTCCATTCGAACTCCCACAATGTAGGGTTGTCCAAGGATGAGATGATATGAAGATTTATCATGTACAAAGAAGTTTTGGTCAATCTTTACATCACCTATTGTTACCTTCACACCTGGACATGCTGCATACAATTCACCAGATGAATTGTTTGCCACTTTTACCATCCTGCCATGATCTGTGTCCATCGGCCATTTGCACTTGTTGTAGAGACTCTTTGACATTATGTTTATTTCTGAACCATGGTCAATCAAGGCAACAAATGTCTCTTCAAGATCACCTACCTTGACCAAAGTTTCTATAGTAGCCCTTGCCCAATGACTTCGTGAATAGTAACTCCTAGGAATATCTTCAACTTCTTCATCATCATTTGAGAAATACACTTAATTCACTCTCCCACTAGATTGGTAGCATCCTACCACAGCTCCATCATTCTCCTTATTTTGCAGTTGCATCCCTTGTGTCTTTGAGGTTTCCCCTTCAACCTGTGGATGAGAAACTTCAGCAAGGGTTTGCCTCTTTCTCTTGATGATGTCAATGATCTCATGGAATTTACGCTTTGCAATGCCAAGAACTTCTCCCAGAGTAAACTCAATCTTGCTATTCAAGATCCTTTCCTCCAAGACTTTCTTTAAATCTGTAGCAACCTCAATATCATATTATACTTTATAAGTTGGGCCTTTTGTCTTACCTTTCGTTGGCTCTTTCTTCTTTCCTGTTGTAGACTCCTCCATGAGTACTTCAGGTGGAGATGCTCCTTGTGTTGAGGGTGTTTGAGAAGGCATTGAGTCGCTTCTTCCCCCACATCTAGAAGCTCTTTTTGATGGTCCTTCATCAGCATTCTCACGTCTGCGCTTCTCTTCTACAATTGCCTCATTTTGTTGGCATTTTGTAATTTAGGCATGCACTGACAATGAGTCCACTGGATCATTCCATCCTGTCTCTAAACGTATGCAATCACTTCTTCATGTAGAATCTCTTTTGTAAGCTTTCCCTTTTTAGCTAATTGCATGACATTTGGCCAAATTTGACCATGATGGTCACTCACCTCTTCATCACAAAAATGTTCAATTTTTACTCCATAAGTAGCTGCCTCAACTGAAGAGGTGGCATGCTTGGTTGCCATATCTTCAACTAAGGTTTGCATTCCCCCCTTCCCAAAGTTAGTTCTCAAGGGTAGACCTGTCTCTCTTAAGTGGATTTTACCATCCTTAAAAAAGACAACATCTTTTGACAAAGCATCACTAAAATCATCACAATCCCTTCTTACATGGTCTGTACTATCACACCAAATACATCTATTAACAAACCCTTCTTTGGGCTGTTGTCTTTGCCTAGGAAGTGGCCCTAATGGTTGGCCTTTTTCTTCAAGCTTTGCAAACTTCACCTTCAATTCACGCATTCCCTTCACAAGCTCATCTAGCATGGACTCATCAAACTTAGGAGCGATAAAAGTAGGCTTTACCATTTTGTCAGAAGTTGAGGTGGAAGGACTTGTAGTGTTTACTACCATCTTGTCCCTTCTTCTTTGTCGTTTGGCAAGCAGTGAGACAGCACCTTCAACCTCATTCCAGACGGTCTTTAGTCCTTGCTCAGCATCTTTATCTTCAAGAAGAAGCTCCAAATTTTCTTGAAACTCTTTACCTGCAGCTTGTAGGAAAAGATCTGTCTTCTCTGCATCTAGTGTAGCCCTTTCTGTCCTAGTGAGTTGTGCATAGCGCCGCTCAAATTCCCTAAGTAGCTCTATTATTGATAGTCCTTGCTTTGGCTTGACTACCCATTCTAAGAATGTCCTTTTGGTCACTCTCTCCGAGTCCTCCATGAAATATTCCTCCTTTAAAGCTACTTTGAGTTCTTCCCAATTTCTCCCATGCCCATCTTTAATTGCCCTAACATGCTCCCTAATTTCTGGAGCAACAACTAGATCAAAGCTTTGAATCATCTCACCTTCTGACACGCGATGCAGCTCCATCTCCTTCACATACTCGCGTAAGTACTTGGTTACATCTTTGCCATTGAACTGATCCATTCTGTTGACGACCGCTTGTATGGCCTTCGTTGCTGAAATCTCCCTTCTTTTAGTAGCATGTTGTTGTTGTATGAACATTGCAAATGCTTGAAACATTTGCATAGTTGCTGGGTCAAAATGCATACCCTGTTGCTCAACATGATCACCCATGGTTACCCACAAACTCTCACCCTAGCAGATTCGCGTCGGGTTCACCAAAAATATGTCAAGAAATTTGCGGTCTTGCCAGGAAAGCACCGGGCTTATGGCTGTGAGAGTTTGTGAGAGAACTCAACAAAAACTATATGAAGGAGTTAAACCATAGATGCCATGAAGACTAGGGTTTAGAAAGAAGTGAAATCAAAGAAGACTCACTCTTTCTCTCTTGCACTCACACACACACAAAGAAAGAACGCAAAAGAGAATGTCAAAACAATACGAAGATGAAAACATCAAGGCTATGGTCATATCGTATCATGGGTAATATGAAAGGGTTAATGGATGAGTTAATGGCATTCAATCTTGGCTGACCAAATAGGCTAGCAATTGTTCTTTGGAATTGTAGTTTTGTGCTTACCATAATATATATATTTTGTCTAGTGATTGGGAGTAATTGTGTGTACAAATCCTCTTGGTTCATAGCAAGATAACTACGCTTACATCAAAAGAAAAATTATAGTCTATGAGAGGTAGTATGATGGGATCCGGTGATAGAAGTATTTCATTGAGCCTTTCAGGGCCAAAGAGAAACACTATACGTTGTTGAAAGTGTATTTTATGATTAATCCATACGTTAATTCTAATAGATCGTACAGAGTGAAAGCGATAGAAATGATCATCATGTGGGTTATTCATCTAGGATAGTATGTGAGAAATGTAGATATGAGAGAAGTGAAGAGATGAGAAGTTTCCCTCCCAAGCCCTATTCTTGCCCGTAGGCAATAAGGATACTGCGGGGAGAGATGTACCTGTAGCAAGAGAACCTAGAGAGGATGAATTACTAAGAATGAGAGAGATAGGTTTGGTTAAGGAGATGATATTAGATACATATATATATATATATATGTTGGATTAGAGATGAATATGAAAACAACAAGAAATCAAGAAAACATCAATGTAGAACACATCTTACTTGACAAACCCTTTGGCACCATTATTGATGGAGAGAGTAGAAGAGTGGATAATTCCACTTTGATTGATACACCAAGTGCAAGACCTTCTTTGATTAGAGTTGATCTTCCAAGGCTAGCTTGTTGCAAGAATGGCTAGTCTCCTCTAGGAGAAAGTGTAGGCTTGGGCTTATGTTAATGGCTAAGTACAATTAGGCATTACTACTCACTCCCTCAAGAATTCCTCTCATCAATGGCTTGAATGCTTGAGTTTCTTCCAAGGAAGAAGAGGTCCCCTTTTATAGGTGAAGGGAACCCACAAGGGTTTACACAAGAAGAGAGGAGCCAGTGTGAACAGGGATTCGAAAAGTTGGAAATGAGTTGTCCCTGCATGATGTGAGCAGACTGGGGTCCAGTATTTTGATCATATCTCCTCAACCGGGGCTCCAAATAAAAAAGTAAAAATATGGACAAAAACTTCGGCTCATTAGCTACGATTTTCATTTTAAAATCGTTTTCCAATTCGGATTGGAACCTTGTGTAAAAAATTCATCAAAATAGGGTCCATTTATGGCTGCAAAAGTCTTCATGTGGTCTCCTTAGCATAGACTTTCATTTAATTCCAAAGAACACCTCATGCCATATGAAAGCATGACATTGCTCCTTGACAAAGTTTTGTAATCATGCTTGCAATAATGCATTAAAATAAGTGTATCTTTGAAATCATGCCACTTAGTGTCCCACTAGGATTTGATTCTCTCCTAGTAGCTATTTAAAAAGAAATATAAGAAAAGTATAAAAAATACATAGAATATATATATATTGGAGTTTACCCTAGATATAGGATCTAGCTAGGGTGTGAGATGATAATGAAATAGTAGAAATAAAGAATCAATGCTTTTTGTTCCAAGTTAAAGAGGCGGAGCTATTGATGCTTTTCCCATAGTATTTTCTGATGGTAAAGTAAGGATATGTTACCGTTGAGAAAAATAATAGGATGAGATAGAAGGCTTATTATTATACTTAAATATGCATATGTACACTATAGGAAATATAATTATGTATCTAAAAAAATACAAGATAGATCTTGTAGCATGCGTTCCCACTATGTACGCGTCACAGCACGACAACACCAAATGGAGTCTGGAGCGAGAAGATATGGCCGTCGAAAACCTGGGTGCCTTTGTCGAAGGTTGGTCGCAGATGATTTTTTCAATTTTTTGAAGCCCTTGGTTTGAGGATGCCGGGGGGTCGAAGTGCGGATACAGAGAGGGTGATGGTAGCCCGCAAGATGGAGTTTCGATCGGTGTTTGCAGCTTGGCCACAGGAGGTTGGAGCAGTATGGGAGAGCTAGCCCAAGGCAGGTTGCAAAGTTTTTTTTGGTCAAAGAAAGAAAATAATGAGTTTTTGGAGCCCTTGGGGCTCAAGTCTTAGGGGAATGCCACGTGGCAGGGGCCTAAAACCTACATGCGGGCGCGGGGCTCTTCAGCGCGGAGTATATAAGCTGGGACGGGTTACCCACATTGGCATCACAAGGTGGAGAGAGAGCTTGGAGCTCTTGGAGCGTGGGCTATGGTGTGGGTGCCTGTGGCGTTGCGCAGGCTGAAATGGAGGAGGGTTTTGGCATCAGTTGGGCGGTGCAAGGAGGTGGTGGGGCCGTGGGTGGCCGCCGGTTGGTTGATGGAGTGATGATGTGGCAGGCCTTGCTAGAGGCGGGTTCCGCGGCTCCAAATTTTTGAGAAGGAGAGGGAGAGCAATAGCGAGGTCGCTATTGCCTCTCCCCCTCATGTAAGGGAGAGGCCCCGCAGCAACGTGCAAGGAGGTGCCGACAAGGGAAAGTGAAGTGCAAGGCTAAGGGTAAGGCAAAGGACAAGAAAGAGACAAACCGACCGGCCAAGGTGGAAGGTGCAAAGGGCAAGTGTGCACACCTTTCAAAAGATTCCAAAAACACACTAAGCCAAGTGATGGCAATGCATAAAACTTCTAAATAGAACTCCAAAGGGAGTGCACGACATGGAATCACACCATTTTTCTTTTTTAATATTTCTAGGGACACCCCTATAAAAGGGTGCTTATGTTCAATTGTAAGGTTCTTTTCGGACCAATGTCTTTGGACCAAGGAGGATTTTTTGGCTCAGGCTTTTGGAGCTCTTGTTTTCGGTTGCGAGGTTCATGCCGACAGGGTGTTGGATGTACATGCTATTGCCTGTGCTAGTAGACGGTTCCCTACTGTTTCAGGCATCATTTCCGCTTCCCCCTTCTCTTCTCTACTTGTGTGCGTGTGTTTCCGGGTGTGTGTCAGCGTGTGTGCCCTCGAGGTTTGTCGTGCAAAGAGGGGTAGAGGGAGGTTTTTTGAGTGTGGAACGCTGTGAATTGAGCGGAGCAGGGTGATTGAGCCTGTCTAGTGCATTGCAAGGAGTGTGTGCGTATGGTTGTGTGAAAGCGGTGGTTTGTTATGGGTAGTGTTGAGTTTTAAAGGTAAACTCTAGTTGATTGGGGCGCTGTGTATACCCTGGGCTATAGTGAGGCATTGTGTTGTGTGCTGGGTGTGTTCCCCTTCCCCTTCTCCATCTTCTGGTTCCCCCACTAAGCAGCTGTCTGATGCTCCAATTTGTGGTTGAAAGCGGTGTTTTTTTTCCAACAAAGCGGTTGGCTCACGGTTGAGATGCTTGATGGTAGAGGTTGAAGCTGACAGAGATTGTGGAGCTAGGTTTTGGCCCCATATTTACGGGCGTCAAAGATCCCGAGGATTGGTTAGAAGATTTAGAATTATGGTTGCTGTCGATGCGTATGTCGACGGATGAACAAAGATTAGAGACGGTGCTGTTGTTCATGCGAGGTAAAGCAAAGGTGTGGTTCGATGCCTTAGAGAGCAGTGATCGAGAATCATGGCAAAGGTTGCAGAGTCAGTTTCTAGAGCGGTTTCGAGAGGTGATTACGGTGGAAAAAGCCGGCGCAAAACTGAAGGCGTTACATCAAGATGTAAGTAAAGATTTCTCTCTTTTCATTGAGCAGTTTGAAGCTTGTTGGAAGCAGTTAGAGATTGCGACTGGGGTCAAAAGCAATCAATCTTTGAAGTTGTCAAAGCTGTTAGAGTGCTTGCATCCAAGGATTAGAGAAAAGGTCGAAGATGGCGCAGATACCTATGAAGACATGGTCTATCTGGCAAAGATAAAGAGCAGAAAGGTGAAGCGGAAGTTGGAGTTGGGAATGCTAAAGCCAGCAGATTATATGCCTGTTGTTGCGGAGGTAGCAGAGTGCTCTTGGGTCCAGTCAAAGGTGATTCCAATTGTGCAAAATGCAAGGCCGGTGGAGGTAAGACCTACTATTGGTTATGTTCCTTGGAGGTTTCGAGTGTGTGATGTGCCTGGGCCGAGGGTGGAGGAGCTTGTCAACGAGGAGAAGCTCCATGTTGAGGTGAACCAAGATGCAAAAGCGGTAGCAGATGTGGAGGTTCCAGTAAGGATTGAAGAGGTAAAGCATGGTCTTGTTGAAAGTTTGCATGAAATGGTAGCAGAATTCAATCGAGATGCAGATATCGAGGGTTCAAAAGCTGATGAAGAAAGTGAGAAAAGGTGGTGGTGATGGTCAAGCTTTTGTGGAGCATCAAGTGGATGAAGATGCGGATACGGAGTCGATATATGATGCCGATGGCGATGATGATATAATCTCAATTTGCTGGGAGACAAGCGAGGAGGATAGAGCGGATGAGTGCACATCCCATGACGAGGAGATGGAATCTGATGAACACGAATTGGTAAAGGTGAAGGTGGTGTGTGGTGCCATGCTGATGGTTGTGCTGATGAAAGTAGCGGTGGAATGTGCCATGGTGGTGCAACATGTGCAGACTTTTTCCAAGAGAGATAAAGCGGCCATGTCTATGGCAGAATTGGAGATGAATGCGATAGAGAACGAGTTTCTCTCTTCCATGGAGGAGCATGATGCAGCAGTGGAAGAGGTGATTGAAGAGTAGGAGACTGAAGCTGGACAAAAGGAAGTGTTGAGCGACCTTGAAGGGCCAATCGATGATGAAGGGCTTGATGACAGTGTAAGCGAGTTCGAAGATGAGGTGCAAGAGAGCAAGAAGCCAGTGCAAGAGATGTGTTCTATGGCATTGGAGGAGGTTCCCAGGATGTGTCCAAGCTTTTGAAAGAGGTATGCAACCCATGGTTGAAAGGTATGGTTGTAAGTGCAACTGTGCAGTATGTTATCCATCAGATACGGGTTCCTTTGAGAGGAGCTCTACTTTACATGGCTGGGAGGGAGGGTCGGAAGTGTTGGTTCTTACAGATGATGTGTGTGCAGAGCCATATAGATTGATGAGGCAAGATGATGTTCGAAGAGGTGCTAAAGTGCTATGGGCTTTTTGTGTGCATGGATGGCTACGTGCTTGGGTACGGCACTATTGGAGGTTGTTGCAAATGGATGAAAGTGAACAGAGCCAGGTGTTTGATCCAGGTGGGAGCTATGTTATGAAGGGGGTGGGGCAACCCACTTGAAGGTTTGATAATAGGGAGAAATAAAACATTGTATATATGGTTTGAGTTTTCTCATAGTGTGGGCTAGGTTTTGCAGTTTATAGTTGAATAAAGCTTTTATGTGGTTGAGCATAAATGCTCAACGGGGAGGTAAGCAATGATGGTGCAGCCAAAGTGTGTTGACTCTAGAAGATGGCAGCGACAGGTGTGTACTTAACAAAACATTAAAAACTTAAAACAATCAACCAAAAAGCCAAAAAAAACCAACCCGCATGCGCCAACCTATACCCCCTCATGCGCCCCTTCATTCTTGAGCGCCTACTGGGCCTACCCTCTGCCACATTGCTTGACAGCTCACCCACGACTCTTATTACCCGCCTGCCAACAAGGCATCGCACCCACCTCATCCTCTTTCTGCGCTTGTACTTGCCCACCTCCATCACCCCTGCAGCGGGCCCGGCTACACAATAACGCACCCACATGGAAGCGCAATAACTTCCTAGACTGCCCACACGCTCCTCCCGGGGTCCGCCTCCTTCACTATGTTGGGCTCCGGCTGATTCGGAGGTCCGGGGGTGACGGTGGGATGGTGACCACCCAATCTCGACTAGCCGCGGCTCGGTGCCGCAGGGACGTGCGATGGATCTGGTTGGGGATGACGGACGATGGGACATAGTCCTGACCTAGATTTTCTCCTCACCTCACCGTTGGTGCAGCCAATGTGTGTCGACTCTAGAAGATGGCAGGGACACGTGTGTACAAGCAAGCAGAAGCATGGAAAAGGACTGAAGCAGCTAGGAAGTTCATGGGATGATAGGTAGCAGCGGAATTGTATGCACGATGCGGCTTATAGGCCAAGGAAGACTACACAATGGGCTAATTGCGGTAGCAGGTTAAAGAGATGCAAAGTGTAGTTTTGGGGTCCAGGAATGAAGAGCTTGAAGTGTTGAAGGGACAGGTCCACACGGATCATCAAACCGAGCTACGGAGCCCAAGATATTGAAGGTTAAAGCTTTGGTACTTTGCAGGTTTTTGCCAGATAAGGCAACTTAGGATAGGAGGTCCAAGTGGAGCTTGAGGTATAGATGTGTAAGCTCAATTCATGGAGCCTACTCGTCTTTTCGGATTGTGGATCGGAGCCACGGTTGGCAAGATATGGTCATCTAAAGTTTTTCCGAGGGCCGGGTCTGAGCCCACTTGGCCGCATTGGAGAATGTTCCATCTGGCATCTTCTCAGCCTCAACGAGGTTCTAGAGCAAAGTAGACACATATGGAGCTAGCAGAAA
>NC_140935.1:13753415-13802856 GCF_014529385.1 Adiantum capillus-veneris
GGACAGCCTTGTGATGGCTGTAAGTAATTCTATCTCTGGCACAAATACTCTTAGTTTGATGATGTTGTGGGTGTTCTCCTAAGCGAGGAAATGCGAAGGAGAAGCACGGGAGAATCATCAAGTGCTGCACTATCAGTGGAAACAAGAGGAAGGCTTAAGGAGAGGTTCAAAAACCAAAAGGGTCGTGATCGCTCAAGGTGGAGCAAGTCACGCACAAAGTCAGTTCTTGAATGTTGGAACTGCGGCAAGAAGGGCCACGTCAAGAAGGATTGCTGGTCCAAGAAGAAGAAGGAGACAGAGTCTCAAGACAACAAGCCAACATCGGAGGCCAATGTGGCAGGTAAAGTAGAGCAAGATGCTCTAATTCTCTCATTAACAATGTGTCTAATTCCTGGATAGTAGATTCCGGGGCTTCATTCCATGCGACACCACACAAGCAACATTTCCAAGACTACACCAAAGGTAATTTTGGGTATGTATACTTGGGAGATGATGAAGCTTGTGAGATTGTCGGCAAAGGTACAGTTTCTGTCAAAACTGCTAACGGAAATGAATGGAAGCTTAAAGATGTTAGGCATGTTCCTTCTCTTCGCAAAAATTTGATCTCTACAGGACAATTGGACGATGAAGGTCACAACATTGCATTCGGAAACAAACGGTGGAAGATCTCAAAGGGATCTTTGGTGGTTGCCAAGGGTGAAAAGGCGGTACACTTTACTTGTGTACTGTTAGCACGCAACCTTCAGCTTGTGCAGCAACTACAGAAGTTGACAGTGCGGTGTGGCACTACCGACTGGGCAATATGAGTGCCAAAGGAATGCAAATCCTTCAAACAAAGAAGCTTCTACCAGGTTTGAAAGAAGTGGACTTAGAGTTCTGTGAAGATTGTGTTTATGGTAAACAAAAGAGGGTAAAATTTCAAAAATCAGGAAATGAAAGAAAAAATAAAAAACTTGAGTTGGTTCATTCTGATGTTTGGGGTCCTGCAAGTACACCATCACTTGGTGGCTCATTGTACTATGTAACATTCATAGACGATGCGACTAGAAAACATGGGTTTATGTCATGAAGAATAAATCCGATGTATTTTCCATATTTCAAAGGTGGAAAGCCTTTGTGGAGAATGAAACAGGTACCAAGGTTAAATGCCTCAGATCCGACAATGGAGGCGAATATTGCAGCCAAGCTTTTGAAAGCTTTTGTGCTAGCAATGGCATTCGGAGGCAAAGGAAAACCCCAAGGACACCTCAACAAAATGGGATTTCGGAAAGGATGAACAGGACAATCATGGAACGAGCACGAAGCATGCGGCTACATGCAGGCCTACCACTTGAGCTTTGGGCGGAAGCTGTAAGTACGTCTGTGTACTTAATCAATCGGTCACCCTCAACGGCATTGGATGGGGGAGTTCCAGAAGAGGCATGGACAGGTAAACGGTGAATTATGCATTTCTCAAAGTGTTTGGGTGTGAGGCTTTCATGCACATAGATAGAAGCTTAAGATCAAAGTTAGATGCAAAGTCCAAAAAGTGTTTCTTCATTGGCTATGGAGAAGGAGACTTTGGGTATCGCCTATGGAATCCTGAAGATGGTAAAATAAGGAGTAGGGATGTAATTTTTAACGAAAAAAATATGTACAAAGATTACTTGGAAAGAAAACAAACAAAAGAAACAGGTGATGAGTACATGGAGCTTGAGGACGGTGAAGACTCAAGGACTGCAAACGGTGACAATGTGCAACAACGTCAACCAAATGAGGAGCCTCAACCTATTCCCCGAAGATCTACAAGAGCAAGTAGACCTCCAGAAAGGTTTGTTCCTTCCTTCAACCATCTCTTGATCTCAGATTCTGGAGAGCCGGAATCATATGAAGAAGCTATGCAACATGAATCCAAAGAAGAATGGACGAAGAGCATGCAAGTGGAGATGGACTCACTACATCGAAACCAAACATGGGAGTTGGTTGAGTTGCCTAAAGGTAAGCGGGCACTTCAAAACAAATGGGTGTACAAGCTAAAGGAAGAAGAAGGTGGGAAGAAAAGGTACAAGTCTAGGCTTGTGGTAAAAGGTTTTCTCAAAAGAAAGGTATTGACTTCAATGAAATATTTTCTCCTGTTGTAAAAATGAACTCAATTAGGCTTGTCTTAAGCCTTGTGGCTGCTCATGATCTAAATCTCGAGCAAATGGATGTAAATACGGCATTCCCTCACGATGACTTAGAGGAGGAAATCTACATGCTTCAACCAAAGGGGTATGAAGTAAAAGGTAAGGAGAAAATTGTTTGCAGATTAAAGAAGAGCTTGTATGGTTTAAATCAAGCATCAAGACAATGGTACTTGAAGTTTGATCGATGGATGTTGGATCATGGATTCACAAGATGCAACTCGGATCACTGCGTCTACACGGAGAATTTGGGAGATGGGAAATTCATCATCCTAATGTTGTATGTTGATGACATGTTGATTGCAAGTGCTAACATGCAGGACATCAAAGACATAAAAGAGGAGCTGTCCAAATCTTTTCAATGAAAGATTTAGGTGCTGCAAAGAGGATACTTGGTATGAAAATATCAAGGGACAGGACGAAGAAGACAATAAAGCTATCTCAAGAAGATTACATCAAGAAGGTACTAGAAAGGTTTGCAATGCAAAATGCAAAACCAGTTTTACACCTTTGGCTGGTCATTTTAAACTAACGAAGGATATGTGTCCAAAGACACAAGAGGAGATAGCCTATATGTCTAAAGTTCCATATGCTGCAGCGGTAGGTTCTCTAATGTATGCTATGGTCTGGACAAGGCCAGACATTGCACATGCAGTGGGAGTTGTGAGTAGGTTCATGGACAACCCAGGTAAAGAGCATTGGCAAGCTGTGAAGTGGATACTTAGGTATCTAAAAGGGACAACAACAAATGCTTTGTATTTTGGAGGAACTGATATTTTTCTAGAAGGGTATGCTGATGCAGATATGGTAGGTGACAAAGATACTCGAAGGAACACTACTGGCTATGTGTTCACGGTTGGAGGCACAGCAGTAAGCTGGGCTTCAAAGCTGTAGAAAGTGGTTTCACTTTCTACCACGGAAGCAGAGTATGTAGCAATGACGGAGGCAAGCAAAGAAATTCTGTGGCTTACAGATTCTTAGAAGAGCTTGGATTCAAACAAGACAATTGTGTCTTGTACAGTGATAGCCAAAGCGCTATCCATCTTGCGAAGAACTCAGCCTTTCATTCAAGGACAAATCACATTGAGGTGAGATATCACTTCATACGCACTCTTTTGGAAGAGGGACAACTAAAGCTAGGAAAGGTGCATACAAGTGAAAATCCTGCAGACATGTTTACAAAGGTGGTCAACAAGGAGAAGTTGAGCTTTTGCTCATCTTCAATCGGCATTCAAGGATAAGAATCCAGAATGGAAAGCAGTCACAGGTTTGGTTTGGAGATCAGTCTCCAAGTGGGAGATTGTTAAGTATGGAGCCTGATTTACCCTTGTAATTTTCTGTGGTAAAAGCGCACATTTGTAAGGCCCCCATTATGAGGAGAAGCCATCGTGCGTGAAGAAAAATCACTCACCGAAAACCAAAATTTTCACGGACAAGAATCAGGGGCAACTTCAAAGGCCTTGGGGACGGAGGCCCCCGAGACTTTTTTTTTCCGCCGGAATATTCTTTTTCGCCGGAATATTATGGCCGGACGGCGGCAGGAAAGTGGTCGGAAAACAACCGGTCGGTTGGCGGTGGCCGATGACCGGTGGTCGGAAGTCAATGTCGGTGGCCGGTGGTCGGAATTCAATGGCTGGTGGCCGAATTCAAAAGCGGACTTGTCTTCTCAAGGGCAGCCACACATGGGCGGATTGGAGGGTCCGATTTGGACTTATTCGTACAAGGGCGGCTACACGGCTGTCTCTCATAAGAGAGGGCAGCCCTTTTGGCCTATAAAAGGAAGCCATTTCTACACACATTTCATAGTGTGAAGTTGATGCAACAAGGTGAGTGTGAGGTGGTGAGAGTGAAGCAAGGCGGGGGCTCCATTAAGGGTATAATCCCTTTGTAAACTACTTCTTGTTTTGAAGTACTAAAGCCATTGAGTGGCTGCTTTCCCGTGGACGTAGCCCACATTGGGTGAACCACGTATATCGTGTGTACTCTCTCTCTCTCTCTCTCTATACTCTATAATCTCGTGTATATAAATATGTCTCTCTCCATTAAGTAATCTACTCAGTTATCTATTTAGCTACGTCTTATTTCCTAACACTCGGATCCCAAAATCATCCTAACCTGGCGTCGTAATTGATTATTACGTCTCTCACGTACTACATATAACTACACACCTATAGCTCAATATGAGGAGTGCATTACATTGCCCTGCCTTCTTGCTCCTCTCTCTCTCTCTCTCTCTCTCTCTCTCTCTCTCAGGTACCTCCTTCACTCAAGTACCTCCTTCTTGCTCCTCTCTCTAATCTCTCTTTTCTTGAGTGCATCAAGACCAAAACTATTATTTCTCTCCTATTCTTTGTCGGTAGCCCTACTGAAAGAATCTCTCTCTCTCTCTCTCTCTCCCTCTTAATACCGTGGTATACACAAAATTGGCGGTAAGCCTCTCTCTCTCTCTCTCTCTCTCTCTCTCTCTCTCTCTCTCTCTCTCTCTCTCTCTCTCTATCTATCTATCTATCTATCTATCTCTATTTTTTAATTAAAAAAACCATAAGATGTGGGAGCGGCACCAAATTGGTCGAAACTAATTGTAACCCTAGCCGACGTTTTCAGCATGATGTACACACTGTTCACATAATCTAGAACACTATCTTATCTGCATGCTTTGGAACACGGGATATCTCATATGCAAACAAATACATGGTGTAACATATACGGTCAAAAATACATAAACAGACATTTGATATACCATGGTCTAACTCTATCTAATATCAAATTAAAAAAAAAGTAAGATAATGGTTAAGACAAGCGTAGCAAAGGAAAAAAGGTTTTCTCTGAACAATAATTGACTGAATAATGGTAAACATCTACTCATGAATAGCATCTTGTATGTGGTTTGTTTGGCAGCATCATATCGCAAAGCATTCAAAACGGTTTCAGCATGAAGCATTCAGATGACGACCCCTAGCTCTCAAGTAGACTTTCGGTCTACTGAGAAGGTGTTTTACCAGAATTAGGCATAAGTTTTTCTTTCTTTAAAGTTGATATAGACAGTGATAAATTATTAGCAAAATGTGTATAATGCTTTATGAAAAATTTACTATAATCTTCTGAACGAGGTACTTGTGAACTAAACTAATTCAGAAATGAAATGCTACCTAATATGTGCACAGAAGAAGATCCTTATATAAGGCTCCTCAGAGAGGAAGGTGGGATGTACTAGAAACAAAAATCTGGAGTTTTTTGCTAGAAGGAAAAGACTAAAGTTTAAAAAAGTGTGACATAACCATACCTTAGAAAGTACGTACATATTTGGATAGATAGTTGTAATTTTATTTTCTTCGAACATAAATCGTCACGTGAGGCTCCTACAAAAGGAGGGCGGTCTACTTTCTGAAAAATGGGTCCACATACAAACAAAACTCTGCCAAAATTTGGGCAAAATACATCTTATCCGTTGTACAAACCCAAAAATGGGATTTTGATCCTACATTTTTCTCAAAACAAATTTCTTAATATCTCTCTCTTTATCCTCTCAGTCTATCATTCTATCCATTTAGAGGGTAGGATGCCCAAACCTCACAAATAGTTAATATAAAGTGTTGTTGCATAGCCGAGGCTTTTTTAGTTATTCTTAGAAACTAGAATCTAGAATAGACCATTGATCGACAAGAATTGGTTTATATAAACGTACTACAGGGCATGATGCTATCTATCGGAAGCCAAACTATGGGGGATATACCATCCTTTGAGAATGCGAGCCCAAACACTCGCAAGTGATGCTACCTACCCAATGGAAAGCCACATCTCTCCGCCATACGTGATTTTTCGGAAGGATGCAAATCAGCCTTCATCATCAAACCTGAAACAACCAGTGTACCAGTTGAAATTATGGTAGAGGAAAGTCTGCCAGACAAAATTATGGTGGAAAATACCTTTAAAAGACGAATCATGCCTGCTAGAGAAGCAAAGAAAAAACTCCCTCGAAATGCATATAAGGCGAGTAAAGGGGTTTAGGGCTATGTGACTGCAATAACAAGCAGAATAGATTGTTTGGATACCTGTCTTCCCATCAAGGTTGCTCATGTTCTAATTGGCTGCTTATGTTATATGGTGGCAGGTATAGGTCTAATTTCTCATGGATTCTGGGACTCAATTAGTCTCCTACCAGAATCGGATGTGTGACCAGCTTCATTTATAAAAATTTGGATTGTGTCAATTTTGTCTTCATATATTGTCTACTGTAATTTAGGTCTTGTCTATTCTAGGTCAAGTGTCAATATATGGTTTTATAAGAGGGGATGTCAAAATTAATCTCTCTCTCTCTCTCTCTCTCTCTCTCTCTCTCTCTCTCTCTCTCTCTCTCTCTCTCTCTCTTTATTTCCCAAGTTGTCCTTGGTCGGACAACTTGGTAGTTGTCCTTGGTCGGACAACTACCATATATTTAACTTGCCTTCAATAATAGCTACTTACAAATTTATCTCTGGTAACATCCTTCAGGTTGGCTGGATTGTATCCCTCACACGATTAGGATACTCCGACGATAAAAGGTTTCATATCCCTCCTATTGGAACACAATGCTTCCTATCATGCTTCAAAGGGACTGACTTTCATAAGAGTCTCCTTGACTATGAGAAAAAAGAAATACAGGAAAAAGAGCTTTTTTCCTTAAAAACAACATTTATTAATGATTGGTTTAAACTCCTAGCCCTTGCCAGAAAAGAACCTACACAACTTATTAATTCACTAAATTATTTTCTATTATGATTATGCTTTATTGATGCTCAGGACTGTTCGGATTTAGAATTCTATTTTTCATCCCTACCTTCCATAGTTAATAAGCTATATTTTATCAATAATCTCCTATCCTGCCGCTAGAAATTAGACAATCTCAAGAGATTGTGAACCCTCTTTTAGATCTAGATCTCTTGGATCAAGAAGAAAAGGAATCCCTAGGCCTAACATAGGACCCTTCTTCTTTAAAAATTGAAAGGTCTATGCCCATACATTTTTCTGAAGTCATTCCGCTACTTCCTTTCAGAGAAATTGAGCTTGACGTTATTCGCCTTGAAAAAAAACTTTGGATTTTGAGATACTGAATCAATGTGTTCCATTCACAATTGACTCTTTAGCTCTGCTTTGTAGTTTACCACCTGATGTGGTAGAACAATGAAAAACATCAGCACTTCAATCAAAACATCTACTATCGCAGGATAAACCTTTACACTAAAACAAATAAAACTATCCAACATTGACAGTAAAAAGTGCTCTAATACTTATATGGTAGCCCGTACAAAGGGACTATCACTCAATGAGAAAGAAAACGACATTCAAAAGTTCTTTAAGAATTGCTGGAACACATACAAACCATTCATCATGTGTACTTGTAAGAGGAATCCCAATTATAACTGCCTGGCAACGATCATATGGTTTGATCACCTTCTTTGGTTTGTATTTCAAAATCTTCCGAGGTTCTTTCCTTACTCTTCTGGGCCTGCACAAGTATATGCTTTCATTGGATGGGTAACATCTTTTCCCATTGAAGTTCGGCATGCGGTAGTAGTCTTTTATGCTCTTCATGAACATCTGATTGATGCAGCAAAAGGTTTGGTATTATATACACCAGGAACTCCATTCCTCTCTCGAGTTCAACACCACTCAATTGGTCTAACGTCGACACAATTTTCAAACCCTCTAGAAGTAGGGAACAACTGAAGCGTATTGCTAATACACCAAGCAATACAGAATCATCATCAAAACAACCTCGACAATTTCGTGGATTTGAAGACTTCAGCGAAACTCCAAGGATGCTTGAATACAATACAAATGACAAGGTACGACATTTAATTACTAGAACTAATGAGTTACAATGGTTTTAAACAAGGTAATAAAAGTAAACATCGGTTTGTTCATTTAACTTTCATTAATAAATTCATGGAGTTTGTACACCCTCACACTTTTTTGGATGAAATGGTAAAGGATATTGGAATCAGAAATAATCTTGAGCATTTTCACATTAAATTTGGATGGAAATACACAAATAATGTTGGCCAATACTTGTATAAACCTTTTGATATGTTTGAAAAACCTTTTGATCTTAATGAACCTTGTGTTTGCCAGAGTCAGAAATGGTTTAAAAATTTGACCATCATGGTGAGCACGTTATTACTACTAAACCATCATCCATAAGACACAACACACTAAGGGATAACATATCCAAAGGCTTTAACCATATCCCGCTTGTCCCTGTACATCTACATTCAGTTAAAGCCAAATTTAAGAAAGGATGGGAAAAAGTATGCCATTTACTAAACATAAAATGTACACAATCTCACTTCCATTCAATTGAAATAAAATTGGAGAAAACCTTCTACTCTATATTGTTACCATATACATGTGGTAGTGATGTGTGTGAACACACTAGGACCGCCCGGGCATTTTTTTCTTTTTTTCCCCCCCCCTGCATTGTATATACGCCCACACTCTAGGGCTATCTATCTTTTCCATTGCACACTAAGTAAAACACTCTCTATTGTGTGCCTTGAGCTTCCTTCGTCTTCTCCAAGCTGTGTGTGTTTCTTTGCAACCCTAATTCCAACAATTGGTATCAGAGGATGCTCACGTCCTCTCGGGCTTAGTCGCCAGCTGCTCCAACACACGTCTGCTCACTTTCTCCGATTTCAGTGAGCTTTGGCGAGCGTTCGCAGGTCAATTTTTTTTTTGGATAAGCTCGAAGAGCTTGGTCTGCTCAGAATTTTGATTTGGGGCTCATTTCAGCCTCCGTTTCCACTACAGGCAGTACTGCACAGGCTATTTCGTCATTTTGTGCAGAATTTCTGTCAGTGTCATTTTCTGCATAACAGGTGCCTTATAGTCTTCTACGGTTTGTGCTATATAGCACAGGTTGTTCCACTCCATTTCTCTATTTTCGGGCAGTTTTCACATCAAGTGCAGCATTTACAATGGCTCACAACAACAACACAGATGTGTTCAAGATGTTTGCTGCTGAGGACAGGTTGGATGGGGAAAACTACCTATGTGGGCTTATATGATGCAACATGTTCTTATGTCAAAGGGTGTCTGGAACATTGTGCAGGGCATTGATGTACATCCTGGTTCTGAGGATGTAGGCGATGTTGAGGATGTTGCAGGTCTTGCTGCAAGGATTGCAGCTGTTAGAGTTGTTTTGCCTACTGTAGAACAAGCTAGTTGGGATGTTAAGGAGCGCAGGCTCATGCATTGATTGCGTTGTCTGTGAAGCGCACCATTGTTCCTCACATCCGTTCAGCAAAATCTTCAAAACAGGCTTGGGATATTTTAGCAGGTCTTTATGCAAGCCGCAATGAGGCTAAAATCGCTTTGTTGTGTAAAGAGCTGGAGTCGAAGATCATTCATGAGGAAGATGATATGGACACTTTCCTTGCTAGTGTCAAGGATATCAATGAGCAACTTATTTCTGCAGGTGACGTCATTTCAGACAGTTCCCTTGTGCAGACTGTTCTTGATGCCTTACCAATTCCTACCAGACTTTTGCTAGTACTTGTAGACTTATGACCCAAGGAAATCGTGAAGTTGTCAAGTTTGATGCATTATGCACATTGCTATTGCAAGAGTCACTTTCCAGAAAAAACAGGACTAGGCAGCGTGCAGTTGAACATGCTTTTATTGCTTCTCAAAGAAGGGGTGGTAACAGTAATGCAACCACTTCTTATGGTTCTGCTGCGAGTGGCAAAAATTCTGTTCCTAATGCTTCTGCTGGCAGTACTTCGTCTGTCTGGAAATTCTGGTGATAAGGGCAAAAAGAAGATGTCGTGCCATTATTGTAAAGCCAACTTGATCAAGTCATGTACTAAGTTGAAGGCCAAAGAGTCTAAGAAGAAAGAGGGTGGTTCCACTGCAAATGCTGGTTCCACTACAAATGCATCCATTGTTGAGTCTTCTGTGAAAGGAGACTGTGTTGCTGATGTTTATGCAGAATGGGCTTTTAGCGCAGAGTGCACTTACAATCCTGCTGTCCATGATGCATGCTTGTCAGTTGCTGCAGATTCACATGTGTGGTATTTCGACAGTGGTGCTACAAAGCATATTACCTCACATCGTGAATTGTTTACCTCTCTTGAGTCTGTCCCTCATGGGAATTCAGTCACTTGTGTCAACAACGCCTCTTATCTAGTTTAGGGAGTTGGAAAGATTGTGCTCACTGCTACTAATGGTAGTTCCTTCACACTTGTTGATGCACTTTATGTACCTGGGATCAAGAAGAATCTCTTGTCTGTATCCACACTTGCTAGACTTGGACTTGTAGTCAAATTTGTGGATGACAGATGTACAGTTCATGATCTCAGTTTTGGTGATAAAATTGTTGCATCTGGGCTTTTGTGCCGTGGGCTATATAAGCTCACTTTGTATGACAAGTGTGGACAAAATTTCGCAAATGCTGTTGCAGATTCAAGGGCTATTTCAGATGCAAAACTTTGGCATGCACGTTTTGGTCATCTGAATTTTTCCAGTTTGCTGCATTTGCAAAAATCTGATATGGTTGCTTCTTTGCCGCCTCTTGAGCACCTGTCAAACATGTTTGTGAAGGCTGTATTTTCGGTAAGATGCAGCGTTCTAAATTTCCAAAGGATGGTTCAGTTCGGGCCACATGCAGGTTGCAGCTTGTGCATAGTGATGTTTGTGGGCCCATGCAAACTCCGTCCTTGGGCAATTACCTGTACTTCGTGACTTTCATTGATGATTACTCCAGGCATGCATGGGTATTTCCGCTTAAAGCGAAGTCCGAAGTTTTTATGTGCTTCAAACAATTTCTGGCTATGGCTGAAAATGTCTCGAAATGTACTATGGGCACCCTCCGTTCCGATCGAGGGAGGGAGTATATGTCTCATGAATTTAATGCATTTCTGGCTAGTCGTGGGATCAAACACCAATGTACAGTGCCTTATACACCTCAGCAAAATGGTGTTGCTGAGAGGAAAAACAGGTCACTGACGGAAATGGCACGATGTATGGTCAAAAGTCAAGCTTTGCCGCATTCTTTTTGGCTTGAGGCCATTAGGTGTGCCACTTATGTACTTAACAGGTGTCCTACGAAATCTTTACAGTCTATTACTCCATATGAAGCATGGCATGATAGAAAACCTTCTATTGAGCACATGCGTGTTTTTGGCTGTTTGGCATATGCTTTGGTGCCACAAGTGCAGCACTGAAAATTGGATGATAAGGCTGTCAAATGTATTTTTTTTGGTTATAGTGCTGAAAGCAAAGGTTACAGGTTGTATCATCCGCAAAAAAAATGTATTCTGGTTTCTCGGGATGTAGTGTTTGTGGAAGATTCTGTTCAGCCCTTGTTGTCATGTACTAGAGACAGTAATGTAAGCTCACGGACATTAATGACACTTTGTTGCCTCTTTTTAGTGGTGGAAATACGAATGTAAGTTCTAATGAGGCAAATGTACAGCCTATGGGGGTTTCTGATAATGTTTTAGATCAGCCTATTATTGATGCAGATGTACATGATGTACTTGATGAGGAAAGGGCTGAAAATGAGCAGGCTAGAGGTATGCCAAAATGGCTGGTGCACACTTTGCGTGACAGTAAATTGGATGCACCTTTGTCTAGTCGTACTTGTTCAGGCTCTCGCCATGCATCTTATGCATCAGATTGTTATGCTTTGGCTATGTCTAGTTTACATGATGTTGAGGAGCCTCTATCTTTTGATGAAGCACAGAATTTAGAAAATTGGATGGCTGCCATGCAATCAGAATATGATGCACTTATAGAGAATGACACATGGACTTTATGTGATTTGCCTCCTAGCAAAAAGGCCATTGGTACGAAGTAGGTTTACAAGTTGAAACGCAAGCCGGATGGTGAGATCGATCACCATAAGGCTCGACTTGTTGCAAAGGGTTATGCACAGCAAAAAGGCATAGATTATGAAGAGACTTTTGCTCCCACTTGTCGTATGACTACTATGCGTTTTCTATGTGCATTGGCAGCTCATTTTGGTTGGGATGTACATCAATCAGACATTGTTACTGCTTTCTTGAATGGTGACATATTTGAGTTTATGTAACGCAGCCTCGCGGTTTTGTCATGAAAGGACAAGAGGACAAAGTGTGCAGATGTAAGAAGGCTTTGTATGGGTTGAAGCAATCTCCTCGTGCTTGGTATGAGAAAGCAGACACTCATTTCGTTAAACGAGGCTTTCATAACAGTGCAACAGAAAGCACATTGTATGTAAAGTGTGAGGGTGATGTACTTCTCATTGTGGTTCTTTATGTTGATGATTTGCTGATCACTGGACCAAATGAGAGACATATTGTTGAATTTAAGGCTGATTTGAATGCTACTTTCAAGATGAAAGATTTGGGGCTGTTGCATCATTATTTGGGTATACAGTTTAAGCAGTGTGATGGTGGTATTGCCTTGTGTCAGAAAAGTTACATAGAGACATTGCTATGTAAGTTTGGACTTGAGGATTGCAAACCTATTGCCACTCCCATGGAAACAGGTTTGAAGTTGAGTCTACATGATGCTGGTGATCCTGCTGATGTCACTCTTTACCAAACTGATGTTGGCTGTCTCATTTATGTATGCAACACGAGGCCGGATATTTAGTTTGCAGTCTCACAGGTTAGCAGATTTATGCATAGCCCAGGTTCTAAGAATTGGTAGGCTGTCAAGAGGATTTTCCGCGACCTTAGTGGCACTTTACATCTTGGCTTGTTTTATCCCAAGGGGGGATCATTGCCGCCAGACTTACATGCTTTTTCGGACTCATATTGGGCTGGTTGTTTTGACATGCGAGTGTCCACAAGTGGTTTTTGTTTCCAGTTCATGTATATCATGGTTGAGAAAGAAGCAACCTACTGTGTCCACTTCGAGTTGTGAGGCTAAGTACAGGGCAGTCTTCACAGCTACGGTTGAGTGTGTATGGCTCAGACGCCTTATGGCTGATTTGGGTGTTGGACAGGACACTGCAAACACTATCTACACTAACAGTCAGAGCGCATTGGTAGTTGCGAGGAACCCAGTTTTTCATGCTCGCACAAAGCACATTGAGGTGCATTACCACTATGTCAGGGAGAGGCTCTCAGCAGGAGAGATCAGCTTGGCTTATGTGCCAACACAGGACAACCTTGCAGATCTTTTCACAAAGGCATTGTCTCGTGAGAAGCTTGAAGCTTTCCGCAAAGCTTTGGGCTTACTCCCCTTTGTGGACTGATCATGTCCTCAGGGCATGGCACTTCCCTTTACTCATGTGCCAGCTCTCATTCACCGCATCACTCCAGGGGGGATTTGTTACCATATACATGTGGTAGTGATGTGTGTGAACACACTAGGACCGCCGGGGCATTTTTTCCCTCTTTAGGAGATTTTTTCCCCCGTGCATTGTATATACGCCCATCACTCTAGGGCTATCCATCTTTCCATTGCACACTAAGTAAAACACTCTCTATTGTGTGCCTTGAGCTTCCTTCGTATTCTCCAAGCTGTGTGTGTTTCTTTGCAACCCTAATTCCAACGTATATTTCCAAACGATAGGTATAACCAAAGTCCCTATTTCATGGAAAAAGATATATTAGACGAAATTGAATTTATCCAAAAACACATTTTATATGTGGTTTGGATAAAACTCAAACTCCTGTCTTTATTTGAGAACGAATCATTAGACTATACGCAAAGAATAGATTAAATTCTTCAGAATTCATATCGATAAACGAATGCAATAACACCATCATCTCACTCATTAATACACAATGCAAGAGTTTAATATTATACCTTCTCATGATAGAGGTCTTCCCTATATTTGGGAAATTACAAAATTCACAAAATAGAGTTTTGTTGGATAACAAATGCCCATGATTGTGTATTTTCTCCTGTGGCTAGTAAGATCACTAACTCCTACATGGTTTATCTATTGGGCTTATTGAATATACTGAGAATTTTCAAAAAAACCTTCAAACATTTGCAAAGTGAATACAAATGCATATTGGGTCATTAACAACCAATATGATGCTTTGATAAACCTCCCCAAACTAATTTACGATGTTCATACGTATGATATTAAAGCTTGTTATGAAGCAATTCCTCACCATAGGAAGCATAGCCGGATGGAGTCCTTGGATAACATTAAAAGACTAGTGATTGGGCAAGGCTATAAGGGTTTAAAACCATCTAGGAGTAAAATCACCCTTACAAAAAAGAAGTCGGAAGTGAAATGGTCCTTTGAATTTTTTGCAACTTTAAATATCTTGTGTTAGATAATTGTTTTCTCACGGTTAGGATCTGATATTTAACGACAAACTAGAGGAATTCCAATGGGATACTCATGTTATCCTTTATGGTGCAATCGAACTGGAATATATTAGAAAATTATCTAGACTCAAAAGGAATGATATGCTTTTAGCTTTCTTACACTCTAATTTGGTATATGGATGATCTTCTTTTCATAAATAACACATGTGTTGCAAGCTGCATGAATCATAACAAACCCTTGTCCCCTGAGGACCCCTTTACAATTTATCCATTGGATATCATTTTCGTAAAAATGACTCATACAAAAGTTGGCTCTACATTAAAATATAAAAAAATCTACAGAGTCCTTTTATCGGAGAATACACTACGGAAACATCATGGAAGAAAGATGCATTACCAGGACACCAAGTATCATTCATACAAGCGCCAGTAATCGCCCTACACAGTTAGCATACAAAGTATGTGTGTCACAGATCTTACCCATCATTTATAATGCTTCATGTGTAGTTAAAGCATTCAAGGATTTGCAACGACTGAGCTTTATGTTTGCTTCGAACGGATTCAAAAGAACACGCATCATAACATTAATCACACAGTTTCTAGTGAAAGGTAACTTCCTGGGTATCAAATTCAAGATCAAATCTTTGATAAATTTACTAAATGAATAAGAAACGAAGCAGGACGTACATAATTATGAGAATAATACGATAAAAACCTCTGAAGCAATCGAGTTGGATGCAGGAGAGTAACCAGAAAAAGCGAGAACACACAATGACAGAAAGGATTGCGGACAGAAATAGCAAGTCAGCACACAATATGATGGCGACTTCTTATTAAGTTTTTCTTTTTTCATATGTAACTCATATAAAGTGTATGGAACTTTTTTCTCAATAGAAGTCTGGTTTTTTAACCCCAACAATGGAAAGGGTACCACGACATTTGTACAAAGGTTTTTTTTGACAATAAAACATTCAAAGACAAATTGTCACCAGAGTGTTGCAGTAATAATCATGGATATTATGGTTAGCATACGAATTGATATTGTGTACTGTTGGATAAAGTATAATTAGACAAACACCATATGTTGGAAAGGCTGATACTAATTTAAGAAAGGCGAACTGTGGTATAAGACAAACTCAAGTTTTACATTGGCGGGGGATATGTCCACTTGATGGGCTATCCCCCACCAAATGGGCATACTCCCAGGGTTGGGGGTGGGTCTCTCTCTCTCTCTCTCTCTCTCTCTCTCTCTCTCTCTCTCTCTCTCTCTCTCTCTCTCTCTCTCTCTCTCTCTCTCTCTCTCTCTCTCTCTCTCTCTCTTTCTCTAAAGAAACCCGTAAGATGTGGGAGTGGCACCAAATTGGTGGAAACTAATTGTAACCCTAGCCTTTTCAAATACATAACATGGTTTTTTAACCCTTACAGTGGTGATACTCTGACAAATCCAATCTTACTCATTTAAGGCTTGTGTGCATACAGCACCCCTAACCTCTCAAATAACACCTTCAAATTGGCTAATTTGCGCTAACAATCCACCATAGCACACCGAACTGACACCTGAACGTCGTACCTTACAAATACCTTCAACATAAACACACCCACACTGTCAAATCACCCTTTTCGACCTCAACAAAACACCCCAATTCTATCTTCTAGTGACCAATTTCAAGTACAGGCAAGACCTCACAAACACCTGCAAAAGCCAGCGACAAGAGAGTGGGGTAGACGACATAAGGGGGGATGCTACAGAAGATACATGATGGGGGTAATCACTTGGTATTAGGGGATAACAACAAATATGAAAGAATAACAAGAAAACTTACAATATTTGATGCAACAGTGGGTGCAGAACGATTCAAAGGGTGATTGTACGGGGAGGGGGGTGGGGAGAAAAAGGGCGGGGGGGGGGGGGGGGGGGGGGGGGGGGGGGGGGTTGTGGTAAAGGATTATACAACCAAACGCGTTTCGCTCTTTAGAAAGCTCATCAGTGGTATTCCAAGGGAGCTTGGAAAGGGAAGAAGACTTTTTGGGAGAGTAGTCTGAGGGTTGTTTAAGTAGGGGAGGTTGAGTGCAAGTTTTTGGGAGAGAGCAAAAAAGGTGGGAAACCAAATTTCAATTTTGAAAGGTTAAAAAGGTGGTGAACTTTTCTTGAGTGAGTTAGTTATTAGAAAAGAAGGGTCTTTTTTGTTAGGGTGAAACAGAGAAAGAGGAGCAATCATGTGTGAGCTTGCTGAGCGGGGCGGGCTAACAAAAATTTGTACGAGAGAGAGAGTTGTAAAATTAGGGCACAACCTCACCTCACGCCCCCTCACTTTTAATGAAAAGAAATGTTTAAGCCCGAGTCTCAAATACATCCCACCACCTCCTAATCCTACACCCAAACCCTCATAGAAGCACATAAGACCTTAGAAAGGAAACTACAACTTAAAGAGTTTTTCAAAACCAAAGAAACCCCTCCGTGTCTCCATTAAAATTCCCAGCCCTATTGGAAACCACCTAAAGAGAATCCCACTCTAGAAACTATCTCCAAGTTAAACCTTCTTCACCTTCAACAACAATTGGAATCATACAACACTCCTTGCTCAAAACTCCCCAAATTGTACATCTAGCCCTAAAATGTCTCTCAATAGACAACTCCATTGTCATCAAACCCCGCCGACAAAAACCTTGGACTCACTATTCTCTTGAAAGAATGGTATGAGAATGAGGCACTTAGACAACTCAATGACCCCATCACCTATCAACCAATCACCCCACCTTCTCATAATTACTTAGTCTCTCTCCTCTCTACCATCATATATAAATACACCCTCCTGCCCATGGAACAACGTGCCTTCATCTTTGCATCCCTCTCTAAACCTTTCAAACCTTGCAAATCTACTTTCTTCCTAAATTGCATAAACCTTCCCTGGTTGCAAGACCCATTTGTTCCTACAAAGTCTATCTCTTTGAAAATGCATCCAAATGGCTCCATATGGAGCTATACCGATTCTCTTAGATTAAAAAAACACCTAAAAAAATATTCCCTCTCCTAATCAAAGACCTATGCAATACTCGTTTTCCACCAGCTCTCTCCTCTTTACCTTTGTCGTAAACTCTCTATACCCTAGCATCCCTATAGACCAAGGACTCCATGCCCTAAAAACAACTATTTGCAAGCACTTTGACCCTCCAAAAACCAACTTCATCATCTCTCTCTCTACCCTCATCCTCACACAACACTACATCGGGTTCAAAAACAAGTTTTCAAGAAAATCAAGGACACATCTATGGGATCAAATTTTTCCGTAGTCTACGCTTGTCTCTTCCTTTGCCGCATAGAGTCCTAATCCTCACTCCTTCATAACCCAAACCTAGCATATTTTAAAAGGTTCATTGATGATGGCTTTGGAGTATGGACAGGCCTTTAGAATCATAAACAATTACCCTCAACACATATGCAGGACCATTGCATGAACACATCAAAATTACCCCGTGTATCTCTATCAATCAAGCCACAATCCTAGACATACACTTCTTTAAGGGCCCAATTTTCTAGCTCATGGAATTCTAGATTCTAAATGCTACCAAAAACCCCAAATTATTTCCACTACATACCATGGATATCTTGGCATCCAACCCACCAAATCAAATCAGAAGATACATTGTGAGGGAAAGCTCCTTTGAACACTACCTAGCCACAAGGAACCTCTTTTTTATCAGACTTAGGAAAAGAGGCTATCCTAGGGAAGTGCTCCTTAGGATTTTCAACTCAATCTCCTATTTGAAAGAAAGAAACACTCTTAAATAAACCCTCTCCAATCAAAAAACCTCCCCCAATCATTTTCAAATTACCTTTTACCCGAGAAACTAGAAAACTAAAACCCTCCTTATTAATTGGGAAACCTATACATCAAGCTTGCCAAAACTCTCCTAACCTCTCCCACTTAGAAAAACCCGTCACATGTTGTACCACTGGACCTAACTTACACACACTCCTTAAAAAACAATCCTAATGCATACCAAGGTCAACATGCCCAAACTTACCCTCGTTTGATTTGCTTTACAATTTGTACAGGATAATGGTATCACTATTTCGGTTCATTCTTCACTGCATGACTCCCTAGGGGATCAAACCCTCCCCCCCCCCCCCCCCCCCCCCCCCCCCCCCCCCCCCCCCCCCCCTCTTTTTCTTCCTTCCGCTTTTTTTTTGGGAACCAGTTTATACCCACACCCCGTTTTTGGTAACCATTATATACCCACCCATCCCCCCCCTCCCTTTTTAACCCAGACTTATGGGTAAAACCGAAAAAGCTTTTTGGCCCGATGCTCTTCCCTATACCCTATAAGTGGCTCACATCCCACTTGCCTCTTGTAACTAAAATGTTATCAAACCAAAGGAATTCTCTACCTACCATTCTCAAATAATTTCCTAAATCTTATGCGTATCTTGTGTGTTATTGTTCCTGCTCGCGTAAGAATAATTTCTGCCTACCAAACGTTGCTATTACCCTAATTTTACAACTCTCTCTCGTACAAAAAAATTTTAGTCCGCCCCGCTCAACAAGCTCACACATGATCGCTCCTCTTTCTCTGTTTCACCCTAACTAAAAAAACCCCTCTTTTCTAATAACTAACTCACTCAAGAAAAGTTCACACCTTTTTTAACCTTTCAAAATTGAAATTTGGTTTCCTACCTTTTTTGCTCCCTCCCAAAAACTTGCACTCAACCTCCCCTACTCAAACAACCCTCACACTCCTCACCCAAAAACTCTGTTGAGCAAGCAATGATTAAGTTAGGCCAGAGTAGGTCAATTGGATTCGCACATATATAGCAAGGGTAAAATGGCCATAAATTGGTCAAAAAAAGCCAAAAAATTAACTAATAAGTACTCAAAATGCCACATCATTGACATGTTCATGATTGATCAAGATATATGTGAATTTTTAGAGTAAAGGATAACTCTTTTGGAAATATAAGAAGGGACATATAGCAGTTCTAAGGGAGGGTCCTAATGCAATCTTGTGTTGCTTTCACTACATGTTTGAGGTTGTGAGGCTGCCAATTAGGGTTTTCCCTCCTAAAATAATCACTTTGACTTCTCCACTGAAGTTTTGAAGATTCCATGAAATGGTCACGACGAAGAATTGAAGCGATAATTTAAGGTTTTTATCAACGCTCGTGCAACCAAACTTGGTTGGTGATAGTAACGGACACATGCAGTGATGTGTATGTTGAGAGGTGCATGTTGGAGTACTAAAGCTGGTGTGGAATACATAGGGAGGCAAGTGATAGTGGAGATGTATGCTTAATGCGGTTTTTAAGGCCAAGAAGGCTTCAAAATGGGCTTGTGAGGATGGCAAGTCTAGGTGTCTAAATTCTTGAGACTATGCTTTGGAATGTGTTGTTTGAGATGCTCGAGAGGCTAGTTCAAACGGCTCCTCAAATGGAGCTATTAAGAGAAATTTATGACGACTTGGAGTTCAAAGTGGTTTGTAGATCCCCGACGAACAATGAAAGTGGGGACAATTGGCCAAAGCTAACGTCAAAGCATAGATGCAAAGTAATCAAGTTGTGGAGCATGCTGGTCTTTTTGGATCATCAATCAGAGCTCGAACGGGCAAGTTATGAACAAATGAAATTTTCAAGGGGGTTAGTTATGTGCCCAATTGACTGTATTGGTAGACGTGTCTTTTGGTAGTTTTCTGGCCTCGACTAGGTTGTGATTATTTTTTGCAATGTATAAGACAATACAATTCTATGAATTGTCAATCAAAGTCATGAAGGCCGTCATACAAGCGGTTGAAGTCAACAATAGTTGCCAACCGAGTGGTGCCATCGCTTTCCTTGCTAGATTACCCTTGCTATAGTTTTTCCAGGTGAACTCTCCTATCATCCTAGCATACCACAACTAATTATCTGCTTTAGGGAATCCAAAGCTTTCTGCTTGGTCCCCCATTACCGTAATTCCTTTGGCCAAAAATCTATCATCCACGAATTCGACCACGTTAAAATCCCCAATTAAAATTAGGGGATCTTGAAGTACAACAAGAAATTTTCAGATTTTGGTACGATCAGCCATCGGACCTCCAGCATAGACCACAACTAGTCTGGCATTAACTGGATGAGGGATGAAAGATGAATACCAGTTGTGTCCTGAGATATTTTAGTACGATCAGCCATCAAACCTCAACGTAGATCCCAGCTAGTCTGGAATTAACAGGGCGAGGGATAAAAGTTGAACACCAATTGTGTCCTGAGAGAGGAGCAATGTTGTAGCACCAAAACTCTTTGGGGACACCTAGGACACATCCTTTCAATCCATGAGAGTGAAAATCATGGATCCAGAAGTGTTTGTTAGATATGGCATCCAACGCAGAGGTCAAGTTTTGACCAGAGGTCTTGACTTCTTGGAGGACATGAAACTCTGAAGGATTATTGCGAACCCAGGAGGCAATCCTCTTCACTTTGTTTGGGTCTCAGAGGCCCTTGACATTCCACGAGAGGAATTTCATTTAGTAACTCTCTTATTTTTGTTGTTGCTCGCTTGCCTAGGTGGAGTCAAAGCCACGTTGGCATGGTTTCTTTTGTTGTCCTTCAAAACCTCCATGGGGGTGGGACCATTTGGGATAGGAACCAGGGCCATTTCATCAACGAGAATATTCTCTTTATTGAGATCAAGAAGAGATTGGTTGTCAAGTGCATTAACTTCGTCTTCTAGACTTGTATCTGCAGGAGGTTGTTGAGCTTGAGTGGGGGGAATGAATTCCCCGTAATCGTCTGAATCAGAGTCTACGAACTCATGCAGTTTGGCCAGGATATCAAAACTATTGGGGGGTTTGCCTTTGAGATCTTGTCTCTTGGCTGGATTAGCTTTATTAGTAGACTTGTTTGTACGAGGCCTCCCTTGTTTTGGGGGGTTGGTTGGGTGAGCAGATTTACAGCTTCTGACTAGAGGGTCAGACTGTGCTTGAGGGCTAGGTGCACGGGGGAGGGGGGAGCTTTGAGAGGGAAGGCTCTCACAAAGTGGCCTCGTTTGCCACACAAGAAACAAGTGTCTAGGAGATACTTGTATTCAATGGGTTGGTCAATGACTTCACCATCATCAACTCTAATTTCGATTGAGGGAGGAAGCTGGTCTGGTTGGGAGATGTCCATCTCCACCAGAACTTGAGGGTGCCAGGCTGGGTTATAAAAGTCTTATCTTGGCCGGCCTCCTAAGACTTCACCAAGCTGACCTGCAATCAGGTCCAGATGGCAGTATAGATGCAGAGAGGATTAGTAAACTCCACCCACACAGAGTAGAACTCTTTATTTCATCGAAACAGACAAAGCGGGGAATTTGTTATTACCCAATGACCGTAGCTCAAGGCTTGGAATGCCATTTCCGGCTCCCGAAAGACAAATAGAAAGTGGTTCTTGGGGAGAAACTGGATGGATTCAACTTCTAGACCAGACGTCCATTGGTGCTTCACCCAGGCCTTGATAATGTCGACGGGGGATGGGGGCCTGCCAGGAGCACTACTAGAACCTTGCTTTCGAACTCCCTTTCGACTTTTCTGACTTGAACAGACGGTAAAAGAATCGAGGGCTTACCTTCAGCAGCTTGTTCATTTCTAGTCTGAGGATTTAAATAGCCTGGTCTGCATTGAATCTCCAAGGGGGGCTCATGTACGTCTCTTTCGGGAGGAGTTCCAACAGCTTCTTGATGTCCTCCTCCTTGTTGGCAGGGAGGGACGGTGCCATCCTGGAATTTGTTTTCTTGTAGGAGCTATTGACGAGCAGAAAGGGCCTGGACAAGTTTCTCTGCTAACTCCGAGGGAAGCACCTTTGCAATCAAAGGATCGGTGCTTGACAGGGCTTGGGGAGGGCCAATGGGCGCCAGGTGGGCAGATGGGACATTGGGTAGTAGAAGTGACGTACTATGAGGAAGGGCGTTAGCTGCATCCCATGCATTGGGGGAGGACAGTGATATGAGGGGAAAGGGGGGTGTTGGGGAAATGAAGACGGGACCATCCTGCCCTCACAGGCAGGTACGAAAGGGGGCTTAGCCATGTTTATGTTGATAGTTTCCTTTTCTTTTTTTGTTGTGAGTGCATGTATGCGTGTGTGCATGTTTTCTTATGTGTGTATGCATGGTGTATATGTGTTGTGAGTATGTAAAGTTGTGCACTGAATGCGTATGTTTGAGAGTGTGAGTATATGCGTTTTATACGTGTCGGTGCCTGTGTGTGTACATGCATATATATATATATATATATGAGATTGTGTGTGTGTATGTGGGTGAGTGTGTGTGTGAATATAGTGTGTTGGTAGTTGTGTGTGGGAACGGGAGTGTAATGGGATATTTATATATATATATATATATATATATATATATAAAAACTACCTACGTGCAGGCGTAGAGAACGGGGGGGATTATAGGAGGTCGCGAGCAAGCGGGGAGGTGGCGAGGGTGTCTGAGGGGTGAGAGGGGATGATGGGAGATGGTGTGTGTGTGTGTGCGTGTGTGTGTAGAGTGGGGGTGTAGTGAATGCAGGTAAACGAGAGAGAGAGAGAGAGAGAGAGAGAGAGAGAGAGTGAAATCTTCATGCGCCTTCAGGCCTGTCTGTGCCGACACACACACACACACACACACACACACACACACACACACACACACACACAGAGAGAGAGAGAGAGAGAGAGAGAGAGAGAGAGAGAGAGAGAGAGAGAGAGAGAGAGAGAGAGAGAGAGAGAGAGAGAGAGAGAGAGAGAGAGAGAGAGAGAGAGAGAGAGAGAGAGAGAGAGCGAGGGGATGGCGGGGCTGAGAAGGTGAGGGAGAGGGTTAGGGAGTTGAGAGTAGGTGTGTGTGTATAGGGGAGAGAGAGGACCTGATGGGAAATGGTGGTCTTTGGGCTTATGGTCTGGAGCGGGAGAGAGAAAGAGAGAGAGAGTGTAAACTTCATGCGCCTTCGGGCTATGTGCAAGGGAGAGAGATTGGGGGGGGGGGGGGGGGGGGGGTAGGGTTTGCTTTCGGCCGACCCTAATCGAGGAAGGGGGGGGGAGTTAAATGGGTCAAGGATGGGATTTGAAGGAAAGGGGAGAGTGCATTATTATTGCTTCCCTTATGGGTTGTTCCCACAACTAGAGACAATCGAGGGAGAGGAAGAAAAGAGAGAGAAAGAAGGGGGGTGAGGTAGTGAGAGAGGGGAGAGATGGGGGGGGTCGGGCTCGGCCTGCCGGTGAAAAGAAAACAAGGGGGGGGGATAAGAGAGAGAATACGGATCATAATGAAAGAGAGGGAGATTTTGAAGAAAAAAATGGCATCCGCCATTCGTTTGGTAGAGCCTCAGTTCTCTGGCCGGGCTAGAGCGCGGTACGGATAACCCGGCGTCATTGTAATAATGAGAAGGTTGTTCGTTCTAGAAAAGAGAAGAGATTTCTGTGTGAAAACATTGGTTTTCCACGATGTATTAATGTAAAATCTTGTAACTAAAACGATTTTTCTCCCATTTATACATATGGTGTTTTGAATCTCTGTCTCATTTTTTAATTTGTTCAAGATTAAGTTTGAAATATGCAAGTTTTTTAGTTTCGAGCGTGAAGACTTTCAATGTTGGTGTCTTTCAATGCTTGTCGGGTGAGTTTGTTTATAATTTTAGTTTTAAGTTAATTTGATGTTAATTTTAAGTGCTTTAAAAAAGTGACATTGAGTATAAAAGTCACTTTGTAGGTTTTAAACTTCATTTCTCACATTCACAAAACACAAGCTTTCAACTCTCTTCCCATCTTCTTCGCGAACAGACCCATAGGAACGTCTTCTGATGCACTTTTCACACAATTACAGAAGATAGAACTTGCAGATCGCGCACATGAACTAGTCAGTGTGTTTGAGGGGACGATTGACATGCATGCCACTGCTAACCTTCATGTAGAGGGATTCCAGAGCTTTCTTGACTACATGATGGAGCACATGGAAGAATATGCAATAGTCTTCAAGGGATCCAACATGGCATGGTTGCCAGTGGATTTTCTCAAACACCTATATGCGACTCAAAAAAACTTTTGCTATCGCTTGCTGAGGTTTATAAAAGGGCTTACCGAGCGGGACTACAGGACAGAGGATGAGGATGACCTCATAGACTTGTGCATGGGGTGCATAGGCACCCAATTCATCTCTTGGGACATGGTTCTGGTATTGCTTGTGCTTGAGGGCATGGAGAAGGGAAAATCAAAGGAAAAGGCCAACAAGAAACCTCCTATAACCATTGTGGAGGAATCAAATGAATTTTTTGAAGAGGTTCATGAGCAGGCTAAAGCATCTATGGCACTTGTCCTCTTGCAAGATCCTAGCTCCACTAAGGAGGAAGATGGGATGATAGAGGGAGACGAGGTCCTGGAAGAAGCTCCTGACCTCCAAATTCTCACTTTGCATGCAGTGGTGGTGGATGGTCGTTACTTCGTGTTCCTTGATGACATTGCAAAGGCACTAGGACTCAGAGAAGATGAGTCTCTCTCAGTGTTCGCTATCTATGCGGGCATGAAAGATCCCAATGGAAGGCAAGAGAAGGTCAATTTTCAAATTGACTTTGAAGACCAAGGTCTCCCAACAAGCCTCTCATTCCTCCCTAGTGAAAACGAAAAGAATTTGGTAGAAACCGTGGCAAATACACTTATGGAAATCAAATCATGTGCCTCATTTTATGAAAGCATCCCGGAAAGCGCTTTTCTTCCACACAAACCGCTGACCATTATGGGTAGAGAAGATCTCTCTAGCATCGACCTTACAAGGAAAACTCTTGAAGAGATAGTTGAGGAAATTGAGGTATCCACTTTTTAACTTTATCGATAGTAAATGTTTTCCTATAGAAAGTGTTGAAGTTGTTTAAAATGTTTTGCAGACCGCATGCCATGTTGATAAGTTTGCAATGCATACTGGAGGTTCACGCAACAAGCCTATGGGTAGAGATAGCTCCCTGTGGCACTACCTTGGCCATCTAGGACCATGCGTTCTTCGAGTTGCACACACAGAGTTCTCCAAGCATGGTTCTGTGGAGCTGCTCAAGTGCAAGGCATTAGTGCCATCCTTGCTGAAGATTCCCTTACCCTTAATGCTCACAAGTGTATCTTGGTGGATCGAGAGGCCGCATTGTATGCTTTTACAGGAAATAACCTTGGGTCAATCCTCTCCCACTATTCTTAAGCCTAGGTCAAGGGGTGAGAAACCCAAAGGAGATTGTCAAAACTTTTGGTGTCAAGTCAGCCATTCGCCCTATACCAAAAGAGGTAATTTACAAGAAAACCAACCAGCCATGATGTAATATCCAGAGCAATATACAATAATTTTTTCTTCTGCATTTTGTCTGTCACTTCATGTACTTTTTTTTTCTATTTCACATATTGGCCAATAAATCTTTTTCTTCACCACGTTCACACCTGCTCGACCATCCAAGCACCTGTCTGATGTGGGACGCCTATCGGTGAATATTTAGTGAAACGGAGCTGTTTTGTGTGCGTACGGAGGCCGTGGGACGACCAAAAGCCACGGCAATGCCGTGGCACACAGGGCATTTTTGTGGACCGTTCCGCGTCGTTAATCATCGCCGTGGCTTTTGGCCATCCCACGGCCTCCGTGCACACACGAAACAACTCCGTTTCACAAAATATTCACCGGTAGGCGTCCCACGTGAGACGGGTGCTTGGATGGTCGAGGAGGTGAAATATAACTACTTGATTAATTCAAATACTTCAACAATAGAAAGTACACAATTAACGATTAGAGAAACACCGAATGAGAGAAAACCGAGTCGTTTATATTATATCGAAAGATTAAAAATCTAATAAACTGAGGTTACATGGGAAAACTAATTCTTATGAAGGCACCCTTCATTCCTCATATTGAGCGCTAGTGCTAGATCTATATTTTTTAATGTAACTCGCTTTGCATGCACCATACAAGATACACCATCTTGGAACCACTGCACCAAAATGTCCTTGGTGACATCCTGTAAAGCCAAAAGAGCCGCACGCTGGATACGTGTAACTGAATCTAAATATTTGTCCATTATTTCTCTTACCACCCGAGAAAAAGCTACCTTTGGTATTATTGGCTCCGTGCTCTTTTGATATTTGCGGATCTCACGTAGAGCAACTGTTCCATGCTTCCATCACCTTTTCTTCTGCGCTGTTGGTGGTGGTGGAGGAGCTGCTTGTTTGGCCCATTGAGGAGGGCCATTTTTATACTTCTTCCTCCTCTCTTTTGGGCTTGTTGCTCTTCAGGTGTGAGCTTGTCCTTTTTATTTTTTGCACATTGTTTTGCTCTCTGAGGAATTTTTGATGGTCTGGAGCTTCCAACCTTTGCTTGTTGGGGGGCCTGAGCCCTGTCCTCTTCTGCTCTCTTCTCGGCCTCTGCTCGTGCTTGTAAATTAGCCAAGTGGGCTCTCTTAGCCTCGGCTCTCTGCCATTCTTCCTGCTCTCTCTGCCTTCTTTGTTCTTCATGCAATTTCTGTGCTTTTCTATCTGCTGCCTCTTTCTTTTCTAACTCTCTCATTCTCTTCCTCCTCTTGGTTGGCATCTCGTGCTATTGAAACAGGATCACTGGGTATTACTTTGATCACCCTTTGTTTGATTCGCGGAGGGAATTTTCGCGGCATAGTTGCGGCTGCTTGAGCTTCAGGTGTTGCCGTTGCTTGATCTCTAGTTCTTGTCGTTGCTTGATCTTCAGTTGTTGTTGTTGCATGAGCTCCAAGTCCTGTTTCCTGTGTTGGTCTGTTAAGACCTGCAAATGCTCCGAGGTTCGGTAGAGGTGTGCGATTTGCATGATGTAGTGGCTGGAGACCACCAAAAATTTGTCACATGGTGTTTTGATCCTTTGTATTTGAAGGTTGGGGGATGTATTTTGATTGAAAATATCAAATGTGCAACACACCATGTCATGTGTTATGTGTGTCTCCCCCCAAGCATCCACCATTTGTGTTGTGAAACTATTGATTACAAACTTTAGGATGGATATCTTATCATCGGTTAGCTTTGCCTTATCGAGAAAAATATCATCAGTAGACTGCCACACATGAGCACGCTTAGTTCCTAGGGCTACTTCATTACCTTTGTAGGTGGTAATGTCACACACCTTTTTCCACAATTGAAACGCATTGGGACTTTGGGAGTCTGAATAGTTTGAAAAAAAATGTCTATCTTTACTACCATTCATACAAACTTTATTAGGGCGATCTTGTGTACTTCCAAACGTCGTCTTGTCTTTTGATAGCTCAACGGCATCCCTATGTAGACCAACGTTCGATAGAATAGATTCTGTTCTCGTATACACTCTTCTCTTCTTTCTGCAAGCTCCATATTCCAAGCATAATTAATATGGAGCATAAGCAGCTTGTCAAGAATTTGTAGACAGGCATGAAGGGTGCACACATGCACATTTATCAGTGGTTTTGAAATGATAGGATCCCAATTTGGATCATCCATGTTTCGATTAGGAGGTACTTGCTGGTCACAACTGAGGATAGCTTGAAACCATTGTTGTAGTGCTCTACCCATTGCTTGTGTAGTGGGTACACCTTTTGCAGAGTTGACTGTAACTTTGCCTCCCTTACCCTTACCACCTTTCAACTTGCTGGCCTTTGCACCCTTGCCATTAGTTCTCATTGAGACTTTACTATGGTAGCAATAAATGCATGGAAAAAGGGTCATTGCACCTTGCTTGCACCCTAACATACACTTGAGTGTTTTCAAGTCTCCTGCCAAATGCCACTCAACTTGGAACATTCCAAGACCTGAAACATGCAATCTCTGTCCTTCTTGCTATTGTCGAATGACATCAACGATTGTTGTGTGATTGAAATACCATTTGAGAGTCTCGTGTGTCTCATGTGGGAGATGGAAAGTTGCTAGGCACCAAATATTTTTCTTAGACTGAACACCTAACAAGTGTTTCCCTTCTCATTGGCATTTAGCTCCACATCAACACCCACCAAGGCCCTACTCATCAATGTAACACTTACCCTTTCGAACCGTTGACCTTTAACAACTTGGCACTCATCAAGCTTCATAACAAATATCACTTTCCCATCACACTCTTCTTGTGTCAACCCTTAAAATCTTATCATTGACTCTTGGAGCTTCAACAAGTCAACATACACATTGTTGAACTCGTTGTAGCGGAATAATTTATTGTCATATAATGGCATGTCATTCTTCACATACTAAAATCCGTCCAACAAGCTTGGAACATCATTATTGGCGCACCTTTTTGCAACACTGACACTGTAAGGCATTGGCAGAAACCAAAACAAATCTTTTGTCTGATGATCATGTGTGACACTTTTTTACAAAGCTTCATTGGCCTTGAAACTTATTCCTGCGCTATCACACACCTCCATCATCTCTTGAGGCGACACAATGTTCTTTAGCTCACTGAAATACTTCTGCCACGAAACATTAGCAATACCAGTGTTGGATGGATCATCTAGTAGCTCAACCAACTCCTTTGGCTTGATGATATGTTGTAGTAGAGCACATCCGGTTGTTTGAGCATCGGGACCAATTCCCATCATCATTCGAGCCAAGTTTCTACATATTGAATTATAGTTACACAAACCTGTAGAACATATAGAAAATCAAAATCTTGCATCAGTATTCTTACCGAGTTTGACGGGCACGTTTCTTTTGAGCTCCACCACTTCAGGATAGCAAGGACATCGCTTGTCTCTTGCACTTGCGAATGTGGTAGCCCATGGAAATGTGTGTGAGATGATCAATTTGCCGATGCATATTGCGTGAAGTGTGTTGTAGTGTAACATAATTGTCTAATCGACGCTCCTGCTCTTTTTTTTGTTGATGTACGTTTTCATTGAGATTCGCCATCTCATCGTTTAGTTGCTTCATCTTCTTGTTGGCTTCCTCTCTAACTTGCTATAGATCTTTCACAGACTTCTCTTGTAGTGATGAATAGGCAGCCAAGAGATGTTTACTTGCTTCTCTTTCATTGACAAAAGCTGAATACAATCTCCAGCAGTAGCCAAACAGTCCGCCTCTTCCATCTCCAATAAAACACAGAAGCTCAGTGACATTATGAAAGAGTAGTGGTGCATTAGTCGTTGGATCATCTGGGTAAATGTGGCCATCAACCCATAAGTTGATTGCCTTGCACCCAATGCTTTGTAGATGATCTGCAGCATTGGGATCCGATGTGCCAAGTCGCACAGTAGCATACTCTTGCTCCAAATCAGTGTTTAATCGATATCGTTTTGGCATGTTAGTAATATCTTGCAGGGGAGGGAGATTAAATGACATGTTTGTTGGCTAATCAAGAAAAATAGTGAGAGGATGTGTAATGGTGACTGCTGCAAGTAGGAAAATCTGGCTATGGAGGAAAAAAGTGGAAGGTACTCAGAGATAGTAGAGAAGGATTATGTTGTGGAGGGAAGAAAGAGAGGGAGTGTAGCTCAATCTCTTTTGAATTCAAAATATTGATCATGAGGGATTTAGAGAGAGAAATGCAGCTGCACACAGAGGTAATGGAGTTCTCCATTGCTCTCACCTGAAGCTAGAATGGGAGGAGAGAGAAAGAGAGAGAGAGAGAGAGAGAGAGAGAGAGAGAGAGAGAGAGACATAAAGGAAGAGAGTGAGAGAGAGAGTAGATCTGCAGCCTTGGAGGATCTGCACTTTCTGTCATATGTAGGCATCATAGAATGTCCTCTTGATGATTGGGAGGTGGAAATGACAAGAGAGAAAAGGGGGGGGGGAGAGAAAGAGTTGGCTCACGTTTTAGAGAGATAATGCAGAGAGAGAATATGAAAAATCTGCTTTTTTGGCAGAGGTGGGGTGAAAAGTGCTTCTTTTAATGAGAACTAAGTGAGAGAGAGTGTTTTATATGTTAGAGAGATGGGGAAAGACATTTTCAAATTCAGTTACCCACCTCTCTTTTTTGTTAAAGTAGCCTATTTTCAAAATACAAAATATACAAATGGTATTTTTAAAAATCGCAGCATAGGCCTTTTTGACCTCTCTTTTAGGCTTGGTCAAACTTGACTTAAGCTTTAAGGATTTCTTTAAACTGCCAAATAAAGAGGCCCTCCTATACCCCATTCCCTTCCTAATGGTAGTGATGTGTATGCTACTAGATGCATGGTTGGGCAGGCAAGTGACAGTGGAGATGTATGCTTTATGTGGTTTTATAGGTCAAAAAGGACACCAGAGAGGGCCTGATAGGGTGATAGGGGAAGGAGGATTAAGGTTCTATATTTTGGCTTGGGAATGTAGATCTTAAAGTGCTAAAGGAGCATGTCTAGATGGCTCATCAAACAAAGCTGTAGAGCCAAGATATGGAGCTTTGAAGTTAAAGATGGTTGCAGATTTGAGCTGAATAGGGCAAGTGATGCTAGGTAATCCGAACCAATCTGAAGTTACTGATGTGTAGTGATTGAATTATGAAGCTTGTTAATCTTTCCATATCATGATTGAACTTCTGGATGTCAAGATATGAGGCTTTAAAGTTTTTCCAGGGGTCGGGTTTGTGCTAGTTTGCCCACTTTGGGAAATGTTCCAATAGAGGTTTTTGAAGCTTGGTGGAGCTTGCGGGGGTAGTGGGAAATATAAGGAGCTAGCAAGTAGTGACTATGCATCAATCCGAGCCTAGATCATAGAGTTATTGCAAGAGGAAATCGACGTCCGTTGTCGACATTGTGGTACCAGATCGATTTTTACTGTATTGATGGCCTCAGTTGGCGGGCCCGAGAAAGTCAAAAGGTGACAAGGGTGTTATGGATTGAAGTCAGGAATGGGGGCTTCCATTGGCTTTTTACCGCTCGGTCATCTGACCCTTGAGCATCAAACTGCAATGGGTGGAAGATGCAGGGAAAATTTTGTTGAAATGAAGTTTCTAAAGCATCTTTGAAGGCCCTTGGGGGTGAACCCTCCTAAGGCTGCCACGTGGTGCTCCACTAGTCCCATATGCAATTCTGATGGCAAAGATTTTAGGGTACATATAATGGGGCATGTCCCCTTTGAGGCCATGCACATGAGTGAGAGACAAATCTCTCTGATGAGTGGCTATGGGCCCCTACTACGCGCACGGCGTTGCTGTTTGTTGTGGATGAAATTGAGGGCGCTAGAGGGTGGCAATGCAGCTGCTTTGGGTGCTTGGGTGGTGCACAATGTTGGATGGTGGCATGGCACCCAATTTGAGGCAATTCATGCACCAAGCCTTTTTTGAGGAGTAAATGAGGGACATTGACAACACCCTCGGTGCCCTAATTAAGGTGGGGTGCATTCAAAACTTGGAGTGCAAGGCAAACTAGCCAAGCGTATCAGCAAGCGTGGGCTTCACATGCAAACAGGTGGCCGGAAATAGCATAGGGGGGCTCAAAATAGAAGGCTTTCCCATGCTCATAGGGGGCCAATTTTTTACCTTATTGGAAGACGGTTTTGCCACAAGGGAAGTTATTTTCATTTGAAGTGGACCGGTGGGGCTCTCTTGAGGTGAAGATGGAGGTTGAGAAGGAGCTCTTGGAGGAGCTTCTTGCCTCAATAACCGGTATTATTTTTCTTTCCGTTCTCCATGAAGGGAACTGCATGGAGGCGAAGCTGGAAATTGCTCTATTTCTTGTTGCTCGACGGTGTTTCATGCTGAGCCGGATTGTAGAGAATGATCATGGATTGTTGTAGCATATGATTTTTCATGGGCTATAGAGAGGTAGACTGTTTGGGTTCCAAGCGTGTTCCCCTTTCCCCCATCCATCTTCTGGTGCTTCAACTAAGGAGCACACTGATGCTCCGATTTGAAGTTTAAAGTGATGTTTGGAAGCTGAGAGACGGTTGACGGAGAGTATTTGGTGGTCGGATTTGAAGCTAGCAGAGATGATGGAGCCAAGTTTTGGTCCCATATTTGTAGATGTTGAAGAACCTGAAGATTGGGAGGGAGATTTTGAATTATGGATGCTATTGATGCATATGTTGACGGATGCGAAAAATCTCCAAACGGTGCCATTGTTGATGTGTGGACGAGCAAAGATTTGGTTCGAAAATCTGAAGCGTGATGATTGAAGTTCATGACAGCAGCTGCAAAGCCATTTTTCTAAAGCGGTTTTTAAGGGTGGTCACTCCGAAAGAGGTTGGTGCAAAGCTGAAAGCAGTATGCCAAGATGTAAGTAAAGATTTTTTGTTTACTTCAAGCAATTTGAAGCATGTTGGATTTAGTTGGAGATTGCCATTGGGGTGAAAGGCAATCAATTCTTGAAGCTGTCAAAATTTCTTGAGTGCCTACATCCAAAGATTAAAGAAAAGGTGGAATACGATGTTGATACCTATGATCATTGTGCGCTTCTTTCCGCACTGTCGAAGCAAGGTACTTGCCGATACACCGTGTGCGAGCCACAAATGGCTCCAAGCACACAACAAGACTAATCTAGCAAGCTCAAAAGAGGGCAATGGTGTGTCACTCACCGCTCTATGCTCCTGCCGTGGAGGATTCCTCGTCGCGATGAAGAAGAAGTTGCAGTCGTGCCGCGCTCAACCGCTTCGCCGCCGTCGTGCCTTTGTAATGCTCGATCGCACACACACTCTCCCTCCCTCTCTCTCTCTCTCTCACATGCACACACACACGAGGATGTGAAGAAGAAGAAGATGGAGATGGAGATGGAGCAAGAGCACTCTTCTATTGCACAAATGACAGAATGCGTGAATTTTAGGTTTAGTTGGCTTTTATATGAGCTCACCCCATTCACACTTGGGCGCCCATGCTTAGACAACTAATCCCTTGAATGTCCCAGTTAGAGTGCGCCTCTCATCCGCGATCACTCTTACCCTTTTCCTATTGGTCCGACAAGCCCGGTACTTGACTCTACCAAATACATAATACACGTCCATCGTAGGTGATGGGGTGTTCGTGAGCCGTGAGGGTTAACATGCCCCCCTTTCTGATGTAGATTCCGTCCTCAGAAGCTGTTGAGTTGAAGCTCGTTCTTCGAGGTGGAAGAGCATTTGAGATGAATGTCCTTAGCCTTCTTCAGTCACTGCAAAATCAAACAACATTGGCACAGTAATTGCATTCTCATAAGTGATTAAAAAGCATATGCAGTTTTAGGTAGACAACTTGATTGGTAAAAGAATTTCAAACAATTTGTCAGCAATGAACATTAAATTGCAATGTAATCAAATGCATAAACAGATGTAAAGGTAAAAAATTAAACAAGTCCGGGGTTGCTAATTTGACGGTCGAAAAGCACTAGAGATCGAATATTAATACCATGGGTAAGCTTCTTAATTTTTTGTGGTCAATTAAGTTGTTTAATCGCGAGAGCCAAGTATTCATGTTCGAGGGCTGGCTAGAGGCTATATCTAGAAGACCTTGTAGTTAAGCTACCATAAAAGGAATTTCTCATGAAATCATCGCCTGACTGATTACTTTTTCTTTGACCCCCCAAAGTCTTTTCACAGTGATTCAATTTTGATGTGTGTGCTTATTTTGTATGCCTTGGGTTTTTTGCTTTTCAAGTAAAAGCGCCCATACTGGGAACCTCTAGGGATCTAGTACCATAGGCAATACATGTGAGTGAAGTACCAAATCAAGCTGAGATTTCTCTTCCAGCTTAAGATTTTACAGTGTGGCACTTTGATTTTTTGTTTGTTCATTTTCAGCATTTTAATTTTGTAACTTTGGGGGGTCATATAACACTGATACACCTCCCCAGGCTCATCACACTAGTAAACTCCCTTTATAATACTTAAGCTAAAGGTCAATAGGGTCAAGCCCACTAGAAAGCCCTAGTACATTTCACACAATGCTGCCTAAATCGGATTAAGAACCTAAGTAACCATTAATTATTAGGAAGGCATTCCCCATGGTATTAAGAGAAGATTTCTAACACCTAACTTGGTTACACTAGTTTGTCGGACTGCTTGATTTTTAAACCTAGACAAGTGATTATGACAAAAAATTACATTGAATTAAATGTTTGATACTAAGCAAATGCGGTGAATATTAGGCTACCAATCACAATTAAAGCTGACAATCATAGATGCAAAAAAGATAAGGGGCAATGCTAATTGACAAGAAACACCTGTTTGTGTCGATGGTCGTGCTTGATTTGAAGAGTGAGTCGAGATAAAGATTCCATGAAGGTCCAAATACTACCAATAGCAACACGCTCCTGTACACACTAGGAAACAAAAGGAATACCTCCAGGAGGCACATTAGCGGAAAAAGGTACCAACACTTATTGAACACAACAAAAAACATAAGGAACCCTAACCTAATTATTTGCACTCCCCCTAGAGAGTCAAGGGAATAGGATATTGTAGAGATTGGGGGGAAACCCTAAGGCTAAACCCCTATCTTCGTCGTCGAGATAAACAAAGTCATCATCCATGAGACCATATGTGCCATCCATGTAATCGTGTAAATTTTCTTCTTCATCATAGGTGCCCATGTTTACTAAGAAGGTCACTAGACGCCTATAGTCATCTTGGTCAAAAGGGTAGGCTTGTGCAATGGGAGAAACGCTCTCTACTAAGTATGGATCAGACGTGGTCAAGAGACGTATCAGCCATTCTAACTCCTCAAAATTCCTCTCACATGCTAGCGTACCTATCAAATCCCATTCACATGCAAGCACTGGAAAGACCATGTGAAATATTTGTGAAAAGTAACGAGGGTACCTCTCACCCAAGGCAGGAGTGGATGACTCTAGCGTACTAGCCATATCTGTACATGCAAATAGATGATGGTTAGAGTGCAAATATTACAAGGGTCGTGTTCTTGTGCATAATTTGTTTTATGGATATTGCTTTTTTACTTTTTTATCTTGTTTTTGTGAGTATAAGGCTTTATATATACATTCCCTAAGATCGGAGATTAAGAGGTCAGGGAGAAAGGTTGAGAGGGAAGTAAGTGAATGATGGATGTCCACAAACACTCCCCCGTTCCTTGGGTAGATCATACCGTTTGAAATGATGTCGTCACCCTTTGAAACCAATTGTTCCATTTGGCAATAGGTGAGGATTTTTGCCAGTAGTTTTCTATTACCCTAGGTGCCTCGTCAAGTTGCAAGGGTGGTAAGGTACTCTCTCAGGATCGAACTTGAAGTGGTTCATCAGGTGATTCTTGAAAACTGGGAGGTGTGGATTCTTTTGTAGCTTCATGGAGGTCCATTACTATAGATGGAGGCTGTGTAGAAGCTTTTACCTCTATGGATGTATTACATGAGGAGCTAGAAGCTTCATGGAACTCCCCCCTTCCTGAGCTAGGTGGAATAAATTGGTTTTGCCTTGGAGCCCAAACTAGCTCTGGACTAGGTGTGTAGAATTCTGTGATCTTTCCCTTCCCACGGTCTGCCATTGGCGTTAGCGTTACACTGTTTGACTCATATGGGTTTGTTGTTGATAGGGAAGGATACATTTTACGTTTAGGTACCCAAATTTGCTCATTTCCATCATAGTAGCCTTGGGCTTCTAATAGTTTCTTTGGAATCCATCGTGATTTGGTCTTGACTCTCCTAGGGCGCGCTCTTGGTTTTCCCAGGAAATTTTTTCTTGGAATGGATGGGAGGGTTGAGGTAGTTGGAAGTAAGGCCTTGGGGACCCATTTATATGTACTCTTAGGTCGTGGATGAGTACTTGCAATATTACTGCTTGCTGCAACTACAAGTGTTGAAGTGCTAGGTTCATGGGTAGCAGGCAAAGACGAGTTAACCACCTTGGCTTGTGAATGTTGGCTATCCTTCAACTTTGCTAGAGTTTGCAACGTAGGTGACTTTGCTTGAATGATAGGGGTAAGAGTTGGTAGTCGCGTCGTGACACTAACAGTATCCCAATCAATAGTGCATTTGGTTGCCAACATCTACGTGCGTCCCAGGTTTATGTTGCCTTCCATAGCTCCCGCGGGCATGACTAGAAACCTCTGCACTATGCTTCCATTTTCATAGACAACAGGGGTCTGAAGGACTCCAAGAATAGCAGTTTTCTTTTTATTAATGCCCTTGACTTGCATCGTACTCGGGGATAGGGTCGGTTTCCCTAATTGACACCAAACTCCATAGGATAACAAATTGTGTTTAGCTCCCGTATCTAATAAGGCATTGTATAGTACTTTCCCATAGGGGCTATTTAGCTCAATTGGGTATCGTAGGGGTGGCTCAGATTCTAATGAGTCGTCATCTGTGTCCTCGAAAAATGCTTGCGTGATTCCCAGATTAGCCTCTCGTTGGCGTCTAAGACGTTGTTGTCGTTCTCGAGACTCAACTCTTGCTTGGATTTTTTTAAGCTCTGCTTGTTCCTTGGCAGCCTTCTTTTGATGGATGGCTTGCAACTCTTCCTGGCTTAGAGGATCATAATATCTTTTGAATTTACTCCCATTAAGGAATCCAATGGTTTCAACTCCATCTAGAGTCTCCACATGAATGGTACCTTGTGAGGTAATTTCACACACTCGATATGGTCCCTTACCAGCATATTTCAATTTCTTCTTTTCATTACGTACCCCGTACATAAGAACTTTATCACCAACCTTGATGTCTTTATCCTTTAAATGGCTATCAAACCACTTCTTTCTCCTATCCTTCTCCACTAGAGCATTTTGCACAGCTAATTGCCTCTCTTCATCTAGCCTTTCCAGGATATATAATCGCTCCACTAAGGGGTTACCATCCCAACCTTCTTGAGAAGCTACTCGAAGACTAGGAATGACAAACTCCCATGGCATAACTGCTTCTTGGCCATAGTACACCATCTTAAACGGTGTGCAATTAATAACAACTTTATACGCAGTACGATAAGCCCATAAAGCTGATGTAAGCTTTAGGTCCCAATCAGTGCGATGAGCCTTGACTGTCTTTGTCAAAATGGAGATGAGAGTTTTGTTGGTACTCTCAGCTTGGCCATTTGCTTGGGGATAATAGGGTGTAGACTTGTGGTGTGATATCATGAAGTTTGATGTGAGTTCCTTTATTACTTCATTTATAAAATGAGTTCCATTGTCACTCACAAGTTCAAAGGGGCATCCAAAACGTGTGATAATGTTCTCAAAGAGGAACTTATCTGTTGTTTTTGCATCCGCCTTCGTGTTGCTTTTGCTTCAACCCATTTGGTTACATAGTCGGTAGCCACAATGATATATCGTGATTGCGTGTTACGTGCAGCCGGACTAATCGGTCCTACAAAGTCTAAGCCCACTTTTCAAATGGTTGGGTTACCTTGATGGGATGTAGAGGCATCCTATCACTTCTTTGTGGCTTCTTGAAGCGTTGGCATTCATCACATCCCTTTGCAAAAAGTGATGCATCCTTAAACAGAGTGGGCCACCAATAGCCTGACTGTAAGATCTTTCGGGCAGTCAAGTTTCCTGAAAAGTGACCACCAGCTACGCCCATGTGTGCCTCTTGTAGAATATATAAATACTCATCCTCGCGGGCACAGCGTCTAAGAACATCATCTTTTCCTCTCTTATAGAGAGTTCCAGCCAGTAAGCAATAGGGTTCGCATTCCTTGATTAATTTTTGAGCTATATCTTTTTGCAGTTCTTTGGGTGGAAAACCATTAACTAAGAAGTTAACAATCTTTTCACTCCATTCAGGCATTGTCTCAACAATGAACAAAGGAGTATCAGGCAATTCATCATCAACCCCGTAGGAGCTTCGCCATTAGGGATACGAGATAAATGATCCGCCATGACATGTTTCCTCCTAGGCCTCACAACAACGGTGAAGTCAAACTCAAGAAGAATTAACAACCATCGTGTAATTCGACCTGTGGAACACGGCTTGTTTACCAAATATAGCAATGCTTGATGATCAACATAAAACACAAACTTGGTAGCAAGAAGGTAATAGCGAAATTTCTTTACTGCGTAAATCATAGCTAGACCTTCGTGCTCTGTAGTAGTATAGTTCATTTCGGCATCATTTAATTGGCGACTTGCAAAGCTAATAGGGTAGTCCAATTTATGTTCTCCTGGTTGAGTTAGAACACACCCAATAGCAAAATTTGATGCATCAATATGCACATGAAAAGGTACATTCCAATCAGGTGTTCGCAGGATTGGAGCACTTGCTAGGGCCTTCTTTAATAACTCATAAGATTGATGACATTCTTCCGGCCAGTGAAACTCGATAAGAAGCTTGTACAATGGACGCGCTATCTTGGCAAAGTTTAAAATAAACCTTCGATAATAACCAACATGGCCCATAAATCTCTGAACTCCTTTATAGTTAGTAGGTGGTGGCAAATCGGCAATGGCTTTAATCTTACTCTCATCTGTGGATATCCCGTTCTTGGACACTATATGCCCTAGAATGACTCCATGCTTAACCCAAAATTGGCATTTGAAAGGGTTCAATGAGATGCGATAAAATCTGCACCTTTCAAATATTTTTCGTAGATATAACAAATGCTTCTCCCAAGAAGAATAAACACAAAGGTCGTCTAGGAAAGCTTCACAAAACTCCCTTATAAATTCTTTAAACGCAGTGTTTATTAATCGTTGGAATGTAGCAGGGGCATTCGTTAAGCCAAAAGCCATAACACGAAATGCAAACACTCCAAACTCTGTGATAAAAGCAGTTTTAGCTTGGTCCTCTAATGCAATTGTGATTTGATTGTAACCAGAGTACCCATCTAAAAAGCTATAAGCTTCCTTGCCCGCAACTCTTTCAAGCACATGTTCTGAATATGGCAAGGGATAATGATCTCTCCTAGTGGCTGCATTAACTTTCTTGAGGTCCACGCACACTCTTAGTTTCCCATTCTTTTTTGGCACAATGACTATTGGAGAAACCCATTCTGAGTGCTCAATAGGGTATATGAATCCACATTGGATAAGTTTTTCAATCTCCTCTTGTACAATTTTGGCGTACTTAGGATTCATTGGATAGGGTCGTTGCTGGACGGGTTTAGCAGTGTTGATCATGGGAATTGTATGTTGCACCACAGAAGGTGGAACGCCCTTCATGTCATGATATGTCCAAGCAAAGATATCCTTGTATTCCTTGAGGAGCTCCTTAAGTACAGCCTCTTCAGTTTCGGTAAGGTCTTGAGCAATAAAGACTGGTTTAGACTCCTCACCTGGTTCTGCTAATTCTATCCTTTAACTACCGCTGGACCATCATAGACTCCACTGCTTCCATTGGTAGGTATTCGTTGGGCTTTGGCATACACAACCTTTCGCTCCCCCGTGGTATAAGATTTAAAATGTTCAGGAGCCGTATGTAAGTCAGCAGGCTCTTGTCCTGACGGAGACCTTTCTTTTAGTTCTGCCTCCTTTTGTTGTTGTGCTAACTCTCGGTTTTGACGTCTTCTTATAGTTCGACTCAATTTCGGCTCTGTAACCTCCAATTGAGCGAGGTCAATGGGTCGCGGGCTGCACCACATGACACTCTGGAGATGTTCACCCCAATTGTCTACTAGCTTTCGATGAGCATCACATGCCCCTAGATAGCTAAGCCATTCTGCAGTAGATCTTTCCTTGTTTATCCTAGCTCTCACATTTGCTCGATATCGTCGTCTCTTATATGACCTTTGTTTCTTGTTAAGGTTTTGATTTTGGTAAATGTTTGAACTCGACTCGCTTGATAGGTCTTCGCTTGTATCTTCTTCACTCTCATATAAATTACCATAGATGGTCGTACTAGACCTTGAGTGTTCAGTTTCTATACTTGGCTCACTCGATGTTTCCTCAGGTTCTGAATCCATTTCTCCCTGAGATTCCGTTTCTGATGTGTATTGGCCTGAAGCCTTTGAGGAATCATCGGTTTCACTCTCAGGTAGGTGTGCCTCTTTCTTATCATCGGATGTTACATGCGCTACACCTAACATGTTTACTGGTGCAATGTGTGGTATCTCTTCCCCATCTGGTGTTACCCAGGTTGTTCCTCTAGCTCCCCATGTATCTATAGTTGCCGCTAGGTGTACCCAATCGACATTGTCTGACTCAGCCATTCCGGGTAGGATATCCATATAAGGAGAGTTCTCCCCAATATCGTGTCTTTGTTACACGTGTAACAATACTGTAATGGAGCTGAGTGAATTGTTGTGTCTGATCGATTATCAATGATGAATTTATTTCCTAGAGGATGCGTTCGACCACTTAAAAGATCAACTCGAATGACAGAGTCTTGGAACTGTAAGTAGACGTGGTTTTTGGACCAGTCATGCACCATTTTTGCTTCCCTCATGAATGGACACCCTAAGATCATCTCAAATGACATAGGATGCTTGGAAAAATCCATAACAATGAAAGTCTGCCTTACCTTGTGTCCCAAGACCTTGATCCTGAGATCCTTAAGCATTCCAATAGGCGTAACAATAGATCCATTAGCCATTTTTACCACTACGCTTGTGGCTTCAAGGTGAGGTCGCCCCATAGACTCCCAACAACTCTTTGTCACCATGCTGACTCCCGCACCACCGTCAAGGACCCCTTTACAGTTAATCCTTTAGTAGTGATTGGCAGAGTAGCATTAGATTCATCACCTTCAAAGTATTGCCCCAACTTGTTAACGGGTACTTCAATTACAGATTCATGTCCCGCTAGGTCAGATGGTGGTGCTAAATGTTCCTCATCATTCATTACCGAGTCAGGTTTGTTCATATGTGCAAACTGTGGTAATCCGGCCTGTAATTCTCCATTGAGGAAGGCTCGAAGAGCTGAGACTAGCTCGGGGTCTTTATATAGTTTGGACATGATGGTGGTTCTAACTTCTGAAGACATGAAATCCATCAATTTGGCAACATTTAATGGCATCTTGTGGGACGTAGGACCCTGACAAGAGAATGGTGAAGATGGAATCTCCACTTCCTCAAGGGGGTCGGGCATTCCCTCACCAAACATTCTCTCTAGTAGGAAAGGTGTGTGTCCACTTTCAGATGTCCTACCCTCACTCTCTTCCCGAATGATACTGGGTATAGCTAACGGCCTGTAGTTCTTGTGAGGTTGAACTTGTGTGGGAAACACTGTGTCCGACATCTGGATATGTTTGGGTTCAGGTTCTAATGTTCGTTGAGTTTCTTCCACCAAACCCCTCAGTTGTTGGACTCGTTCAATTTCCACTGTTGGGTTTGGATAGGTTCCAATCTTTCTCTTGCAATCCTCATTTTTTGTCTCTCGTGGCTTATCTTGGGGGTTCGCAACTGGGTGTTTAACTTTGAATACTCTTTTGGTGTTCGTCGTAATTCCCTCTCGTGATCCTCCTCACTGGCTTTTTCCTTTGTAGTAACAGTTTTGGTCTCCGTGGTCTCTATCGAATCTGAGTCATCCTCAGGGTCATTCATATACACGGGATCCTCTCCTGTCCCTATGTTAGTCTTTGAACTAGGTTTTGAGCTAGAAGCATTAAGGGATTTCTTTCTTCGTGTTTTCTTCTTTCTCGCTCGGCCAATGGATGCAGCATCTCTCTCTTCGAGGATGTAATTTTGCTTTTGGAGCATCGACCGTGTGAGTGCATTCACTGGTGCTATGTTTATAGTTGGTGGTGTCCCATCAACAATCTCTATTATGTTCAATGGTGTGATTTTCGGTGCGTTTGGATTGTTAGGACACTGTGCGATCAAATGATCTATGCCACAACGATTACAAGTGAGTATTGGCATTGCCAATGCACTCCCTTGACTTGTTTGCATTAGTGCGGCATTCTTTTGCATTCTAATGGGGCACTCAGCTACTCGATGTGGTCCACCACATTCGTAGCACTGAAGAGGTGGTCTCCTGGCAAAACTATTAATGTTTTGGCCTCTTGCTGCTAGCGCAGTAGCTTGATATACCGGTTTGATTTGTCCCCAATGGTCTTCCATATAGTACATGGGACACTCCTCAAGCATGTCGACTCCATAGGTGATACTAGAGTCTATGTCCTCTTCGCAATCTACATAAGTACTAGATGACTCGCAACCTATTTGGTTCATAGGTGTAACTCTTGGATGAGGGGGTTGCGGTCCTAGCACTGGAGGTGGCAACGGTGTGGTTTGGACCACATTTTGGGTTCTAGGGACCATGTGCTGTAATGGAAACTGTTGCTCCATGGGTGGGGTAGGCATCAATGCAGGAACTCGAGGTGAGTCTGCCCAAGCTATAGGCGGTCTATTTTCCATGATGCGTTTAAGCATTAGGCAATCCTTCGCTTGATGGCCATACCTACCACACGCGTTACAAGTCCCGTTAAACTTTACTCTGAAAGTAGGGCATTCACTCGTAGTATGTGGGCCCAAGAAAATTGAGCACCATTGTTGCTCCCTTCTTGGATACATATGAGTGTTTTGTGGAGCACGATTACCCCTAAGGCTTTCTTGGATGGCCTTGGTGAGATCTGCCAAAGTCATCTCAGATATCGTTTGCTCTTTCACGATTGGCTTTATCTTCATTGGCTCATGCCCTGATGCTTGCGAGCTACTTGACTTCGGCTCGGCAGACACTCTTTCTCCTGCAATCATTAAATTATCCTCCAATTGGATTGCATTCATGGTGACTACTTCCCAAGTAGTGATACCTCTAATGACTAGGCCATTATAGATACTTTCATGTCGTAGTCCCCTAATGAATCTATCGAGCAATTGGTTGTTGTTGAATCGCTCGTTTGGATTGCATCGAGAATTCAAATTCTTTAGGCGACTAATGAAGTCTCTCACGGATTCACCTTCTTCTCGTTGGGCTTTCTGGAGCTGAGAGGCTACACCCCAAAGTACTCCCTCTCGTATGTATTCTTTTAAGAACAGTCTCCTAAGAGTAGAGTAGATCGTTTTCTCTTCTACTCTTAAGGTTCTATACCAATCTCCAGCCTTTCCGCTTAGGGTCAAACTCAAAGCCTTACACTTATGTAGCTCATTGTGCTCTTCCAAGGAATCGCACACATGTTCAAAGACTTCCATATGCTTTCTAGCATCTCCGTCTCCACTGAATTTCTGTGTGAGCTTAGCTACTTGAACTGCCTTGCTCCTAGGCTCTCTATCAGGTGCACTACGCATGTTTTCCGCAATAGAGCGACCGATAGTTTGAGCAAATGCTGCCAAATCTCCTATTTGAGCAGGTATAATGGGTGTATGTGCTCCTGGAACCACATGTGAGATGGGAGTTGGCCTTGGCCTTGGCATACGCGCGGCTCTTGGGTCCCAAATTTCGTATGGTGGTGTACCAGACGGTGGTCCAAAGTTTACAGGCGTGGCCCTAGGCATAGGGGGTGCCTGATATGGCATGTTATTATTAAATGGCATGGCTCCACTTGTATAAGAGCTTGGATAATTCCATTGTGGATTGTAAGCTCTTGGAATAATCGGAGGTGTAGGAGCTACATGAGGCTGAGGTACGACAGGTGCACATGATTGATACATACATGTAGGTATAGTTGGGGGCACTGTGCTACTAGGCATCGGCGCAGTATTAACAAATGAACTCCATGGTGTACTTCTTGTCATGCTCACCACTGGGATATGCATGGTAGCCGTAGTGTCATTAAGAGAAAGATGAGCTAGATCTGGGAAGGTAAAGCTGCCACTTGTGGGCTCAGATTGTACTGAGGCTCCTGGCGAAACAACATATGGAGGATCAATGGGGCTCACTGAGGGAGTCTCCATTTGTGACAGGGTTGGTTGGTTGGCCTTTCCCGTATCCAAGAATCTCATTAGGCCTGTTGAAGGCATGTTGATCCCTGTGTTCTGTCTTTCTAACTCGACAATCCTATGGAGGACATCACAGACTTTCTGTTGTTGCTCATCTATGCTAGTAGCACCCGATGTGGATTGTAGAACATCTAACCAACCCACATGATAGGTGTGTCCTGTGTACCGATCAGTTAAAGCTTCTGCTTGTAGGTCATACTCCCAATTTTTGTTTAGGAATATCCCATCTAGGCCTGGCGTGCTGGAGGTTTCCCTTGAAGTGGAAGCATTATTGCTCCCCATAGCTTGCCCCTCCGTGACTGCTACCTTGGGAGCACTCGGTTGCTCGGCTGGCATGATTGTTGTCATAGGAGCCTTTGCTTTCAGGGCTCGACTTTGTTCTAGCCCTCGTAGGTTCTCAATTTCCCTCTCCCTTGTTGCTTGCATATAGCGTTCGATCTCTTGCACTTCGGCAAGACTCCTACCATCGGGTAGTAAAACCTCAGAGGGAGATAGTCCTAAAGGATCAGGAGGTGCAGTGGATGGAACATTCACATGCACACTCTCAAGAAGCATAGGGTCCATTTTAGGCATGAATGACGAATTTACTTCCCCACTCCCTTCATTTATTTCATTAACCGCATGTTCGGAGCGAGTAGCTCTACTAAGGGTCTCTTTTAAGCGGCTAAACACGCTGGACCCGGGCCGTGGGCCCATGGCATGCATGTCTTGACTTGAACTATCAGGGTTTGGTGTAGGATACCCCTCCATGACTTCGTAGTCAGAGGAAGAATCACTAGACGCGATATGAGTATCTTGGGTCGCGCTACCTTGAGTCCCGGCCGAAGGTCTAGAACCTAGGGTGGAGGAATAATGGGTGCCCGCGTAAATGGAGGCACTACCAATATGCTCGTGCTCTAACACTCATCCAGAGCGTAGGTTTATATGACTTGGATCCCCTAGAAGTGTCAGTGAGGGCCCGTGAAGGCTGCTCACCTAGTAATTTTGGGTGTTTTGCAACCCAAGTCTCTTTCTTATTTTTTGCTTTTTTGGTCCTTTTTTTCTGACCTAGCTATAGAATAGAACGTATGATAGCTCAAAACGAGCGTCTCGGTCAGAGGGACGTGCCGTGCTTTACAGCCCTCCGTTTGGTCACTTTATGCCCTCGGAATCCCTAAAACCGTCAATTTCTAGTAGGGAACTAGGCCCGAATTAGAAAGTCTAAGGGTGCAAGTGGGAAGAGAAGGGAGGAGAGTGGAGGACTTGCCCCACATGCTCTCATTCCCTCTTGAGGGGGTAGGGTATATATATAAGAGTGAGTCTAGTATATATCATAAGACTGAGGACTGAGGCTTGGGCTTGGGCTTGGGGATTTTTTTTTTTTTGAAATTTATTTAGTTATTTATTTTTATATTTTTTTTGGGCGATGACCGCGCGCGGTTTAGGTGACCCTTTCTTGGCCACACACACTGTCACCTACCTAACCTCCTAGTCAACAACTCACAGACAGCTCACTACCTTATCTACTTCCTAACAGTGCTGCTAACCACTAACTAACCTACTAACTAATCTGTTAACCACTCTCCTAACTGCTTGCTGACAGTGAGCTAATTGTCCACCTACTTCCTCTCTCACTACCTTACTGTGCAAAGACTGTGTGCAGGCAAACCTTGACAGAAAACTGTGTACAGACTGTGTGCAAGCAGAAATTGCTAATTGCCTTCCTACTTATTCATTCACTGCAAACAAGCTAACGACTACTAATTGTGCAAAGACTGTGTGCAAACAGAAAACACAACATTACGCAGAAATCAAAGAACTTGCAGACAATACAGAAATTAAAAACTTGCAGAAAAACAACTCATTCCTCTTCCTCTTCCTCTTCTTTCCTACTACAAACAACTCATAGGGGAAGCACAAAGTGCCTCTTGGGCTTAGTGCAGGGCGATTCCCCGACAGCGGCGCCAAAAATGTGCGCTCCTTGCCGCACTATCGAAGCAAGGGACTTGCCGATACCCCTTGTGCGAACCACAAATGGCTCCAAGCACACAACAAGACTAATCTAGCAAGCTCAAAAGAGGGCAATGGTGTGTCACTCACCGCTCTATGCTCCTGCCGTGGAGGATTCCTCGTCGCGATGAAGAAGAAGTTGCAGTCGTGCCGCGCTCAACCGCTTCGCCGCCGTCGTGCCTTTGTAATGCTCGATCGCACACACACTCTCCCTCCCTCTCTCTCTCTCTCTCACATGCACACACACACGAGGATGTGAAGAAGAAGAAGATGGAGATGGAGATGGAGCAAGAGCACTCTTCTATTGCACAAATGACAGAATGCGTGAATTTTAGGTTTAGTTGGCTTTTATATGAGCTCACCCCATTCACACTTGGGCGCCCATGCTTAGACAACTAATCCCTTGAATGTCCCAGTTAGAGTGCGCCTCTCATCCGCGATCACTCTTACCCTTTTCCTATTGGTCCGACAAGCCCGGTACCTGACTCTACCAAATACATAATACACGTCCGTCGTAGGTGATGGGGTGTCCGTGAGCCGTGAGGGTTAACAATGATACGGTCTATCTGGCCGAGGTAAAGAGCAGAAAGGAAAACAAAAGCTGGAGTTGGGCTTGCTAAGCCCTGCAAATTATATGCATATTATGGCAATAGCGGAGTGTTCTATGGTTCAACCAAAGGTTGTGCCAGTTCTTATAATACAAGCGTGTTGAGATAAGACATATGGTAAATTTTGCTCCTTGAAGGTTTCCAGTCTGTAGAGTACTTGTGCCAATGGTGAGTGAGCATGTTACCAGGGTAAGCCTCTTGTCGAGAATAGAACTTGTATGCCAAAGAAGTAGCAAATGTTGGGTTGCTAGAGCATGTTGAAGAGGTAAAGCCTGTTCTTGTAGAAATTTTGCATGAAGAGGTAGCATAGTGCCATCAGGTTGTAGGTGCCAAGAGCTTGGAAGGAGGTGAAGAAAGTGATTCAATCCTAGATGAGGGTCAAGCTTTTGAGGAGCAGCAAGAGGATGAAAATGTTGACATAGAGTTGGTATGTAGTGCTGATAAAGATGAAGATACAAGATCGAGTCTTTGGGAATCAAGTGAAGAGGATAGAACTGATGAGTCCACATCCTATGGCGAGGAGACCGATTCTGATGATCTTATGTTGGTAAAGGTAAAGCTACCTTATTACATGCCTAATGATATGGTGATTGCCAATGTGAAAGGAGAACAGGTTGAAGTGCCAAAGCAAATGAAAGAGGATATGCTGTCAGAAGGAGCATGCAATGCAATGTTGGTAACCATGATGATGGGAGTTGCAGTGGCAAGTGTTGTTGTAGTGCAAATGATTTTGAAGCTCTACAGAGAAGGGAAAAAGTTGCACTTATGAATAGCCAATGTGGCCCACCAAGTCGACAAGAGGATGATGATGAGGTGGAAATAAAAGGGGTTTGGGCATCTTTTTGATGCTCATGATGTGATAGAGGTTGATCAAAGAGAGGAGCAACTAGAGTTTCCTATGGATTGTACAAATGATGCTATAGATATAGGCCTTTTGGATCAAGTATGTTGTGAAAGTGATTCTAATTGGGGCTTTGGATGAGGCCGAGGATGCCATGGGGGGAAGGTATGCAAGTTCTTGTGGACAAGGCTTTGACCAAGATACATGTGATACGAGGGTTAGCCTCTCCAAAAGTGGAGATTTCTTTGGGTTTGATAGTGTTCCATGGTTATACTGACAGAGGCCGATGTGGAAAGGTGCTTGTGTCAACCGCAGTGCTATCTAGAGATGGTTCCTTGTATGGAGAGCCTCTCTTTATTTGGTTGGGAGTGAGGATCGGACTTAGTATTTTCGTGTGTTTGTTCTACATGATGCGGTTGTGACTAAAGGCAATTGGAGAAGGCAGGTTGATGGCTCAGAGAAGCCCTATGGTAGTCTATTGCAAGGGAAGGGTGCATACCAGATTGTTCTATTTGACCCAGGAGGGGTTGGTGATTATTTGTGTGGTTTGGCAAGTAACTGGCCATTTGATCTAGGTGGAGACTGTGATGCAGCGGGTGGGGTGACCCACTTGATGGTTTGGCAGTGCAGGCAGGAGTAGGGCCTTGTATATTTGGTAGTGTTTTTTGGATTGCTAATAGCATTTTCCAGTTGCATTTACTTGAAGAATAAAGATGTTTTCTGGTTGAACATGAATGTTCAACTAGGGGTTGGGCAATGATGGTGAATCCAAAGGGTACATGCAGTGATGTGTATGCTAATAGATGTATTGCAGAGTGCTAGAGCAGATGGGAAGAGCCTGTGCAGGCTAGTGACAACAGAGATGTATGCTTTATGTGGTTTTATAGGTCAAAAGGACACTAGAGAGGGCCTGACAGGGTGATAGGTGAAGGAGGATTCAGGTGATATATTTTGGCTTGGGAATGTAGAGCTTAAAGTGTGAAGGAGAAAGTCCAGACGGCTCGTCAAACAGAGCTACAGAGCCCAAGATATGGAGCTTTGAAGTTAGAGATAGTTGCATATTTGAGTTGAATAGGGTAGGTGATGTCAGGTGGCTGGAACCAATTTGAAGTTATGGATGTTTAGTGCTTGAATTATGGAGCTTGTCGGTCTTTTCAGATCATCGATTTAACTCTCCGGTGTCAAGATATGAGGCTTTGAATTTTTGCCAAGTACCGGGGTTTTGCTAGTTTTCCCACTTCAAGAAATGTGCCATAGAGTTTTTTGAAGCTCGGTGGAGTTTGCAGGGGTAGTGTGGGCAACATATAGAGCTAGCACGAAGTGATTGTGGCATCAATCAGATCCCAGATCAGAGAGTTAGTGCAAGAGGAAGTCGACGTTCGTTCAAAAGGCCCTTGGGCATCAAACTGCAAGGGGTGGAGATGCAGGGAAAAATTTGTTGAAATGAAGTTTTAAAAGGATCTTTGAAGGTCCTTGGGGGTGAGCCCTCCTAAGGTTGCCACATGGTGCTCCACTAGTCCCATATATGCGATTCTGATGGCAATGAGTGCATGGTACATATAATGGAGTGTGTCCCTTTGAGGCCATGCGCATGAGTGAGAGAGGAAGATCTTTGATGGGTGTCTATGGCCCCCTGCGTGCATGGTGGTGCTGTTTGTTGTGGACGAAGTCGGTGGCGCCAGTGGACGGCAGTGCCGACTCTTTTGGCCTCTTGGACTGTGCACAGTGTTGGATGGTGGCGTTGGCCACTAGGCAAATGATAATGCTGATGTGGCACCCAATTTGAAGCAATTCACGTGCCAAAAAGCCTTTTTTGAGGAGTAAATGAGGGAGCATCGATGGGTGTCAGTGCCCAAAAAGTGTGGTGCATGTGAAACTTGGAGTGCAAGGGGCAAATCAAGGATAAGAGTAAGCGTGGGCTTACTGCATACAAGTGAAGAAAATGCATGAGGGGGCTCAAAATAGAAGGCTTTCACGCCCATCGGGGGCAATGTTTTTCCACTTTCGGGGTTTT
>NC_140935.1:13803056-13850945 GCF_014529385.1 Adiantum capillus-veneris
TTCACTATTTACTGATTTACAATTGTGTTGTATGTATGTTGTGGACTCTCTTATCTCTTGCTACAACCATCCTACCAACCATGGAATTATGGTTCTCTGCAAGAAGTTTTGAAGTTGCTCGGAAGTTTGCCTCCACATCTTTGGAAATATAAGATATGTCCCTGGCATGTTCCACATCACCCTATATGGAGTGTCATCAAAAAATTAAGGTATTGTTTGCATCCAAATCCTCAAATATCTTCCAAATATCACTCAGATTTTTGTGATAAACCCTTGTAAATCCTAACATGATATTTGGATTTTGGCAATTTTTGTTACTCATAAACACCTTGAACTTGGTATACTGCTCAGGAAAACACTTTTGTGTGATGCGTTGCACCCTTGTTAAGTTATAGCAACTCCATATCCATAGCTCAAAGTATTCAGCACAAAAATCAAAAAACTTTGTGCGTCTGGTCGCACCACATGATAAACTTCATCTTTGTCCTCCACAAGTCGCATGTGTTGAGCCCAAGATGGCATAGAATCTCCATGTTTCATTTCAACTGTCTTGAGAAGTAACCCCTCTAGATCCAAGATAAGTACTCTTTTGATGTCCTTGAAAGCAAGTGGTAGGTGATAAGGAGGTGATTCATTCCTTGGACAAGGTCTTGGAGGAGGTTGGATGGGTAATTCAATAGTTTTCTTCAATTTATGCCAGCATATAGCCAATCCATTTTTCTGTAATGGTTCTGAAATTAAAGAACAAGAACACTTAATGCAAACACAACAATAGACATGAGTTTTACATTGTCTACCCTAAGGTTTTATTAGATACCAAAATCCATCTATGATCTACTCATTAATAGAAAGAAAGTCAAATTAAAATCCTGACTCTTTTTTATGCTACACTCTCTCTTAGTCTCAATACCATGGAGTTCAACTAGACTTAAGTCAACTAATAACTACTACTTGTTGTTAAAGGTATGCTTGAAGTGTATAAGGCTTAACCAATGCTCTAGTGTAGAATGGGTATTTAGGTCTCAAGGTCTACCACTTATCCAAGCAAAGATCCATTTAGATATGGAAACCCAATTTTTCTTAATATAATGATATAGAGTGGACAAGTGGTGAATCCTGAGACCAAGCCACTCATGCTACTAGGGATAATAGGTTGGACAAGTGGTGGACCTTGAATGTAAACCCCCATGTACAAAGTATCAGGGGTTTTGGGTATTTCAATGGACTCTAGCATCTTGGAAACATGGTGGAGCTTACTTCTCTCCATGTTTCAATGGAGTCTATCTTGGATAAATGGTGGAGCATCATTCTCTCCATGTTTCAATGGAGCCTACCTTGGACAAGTGGTGCACGTTTGTTTCTCTCTATGTTTGAACAGATTTAGCTTGGACAAGTGGTGGACCTTGGAACAAAATCCCCATGTAAAACATATCATGGACATTACAAGTGGTGAGAAAAAATACCATTCAATATATAACCTTATAGGTTGGAAAAGTGGTGGACCTTAACACCCAATTATTATTAATATAATGACATAGAGTGGACAAGTGGTGAATCTTGCGACCAAACCTACTAGGAAAAGTACGTTGGACAAGTGGTGGACCTTGAATGCAAACCCCCATGTACAAAATATTACTCATGCTACTAGGAATAATTTGGTATTAAGGTCCATGTTTCAATGGAGCCTAGCTTGGAAAAGTGGTGGACCTTTGTTTCTCTCTATGTTTCAATAGAATTTGCTTGGACAAGTGGTGAACCTTGGAACAAAACCCCCATGTAAAGCATGTCATGGGCATTACAAGTGGTGAGAAAAAATACCATTCAAGGTATAACCTTATAGGCTGGACAAGTGGTGGACCTTAGCACCCAATTCCTCTTATTATAATGACATATAGTGGAAAAGTGGTGAATTGTGAGACCAAACCTACTAGGGATAATAGGTTGGAGAAATGGTTGACCTTGAATGTAAATCACCCATGTACAAAATATCATGGGTTTTGCGTATTTCAATGGAGCCTAGCATCTTGGAGACATGGTGGAACTTACTTCTCTCCATGTTTTAATGGAGCCTATCTAGGAGAAATGGTGGAGGTTCCTTCTCTCCATGTTTCAATGGAGCCTAGCTTGGACAAGTCGTGGACCTTTGTTTCTCTCTATGTTTGAATATGGTTAGCTTGGACAAGTGGTGGATCTTGGAATGAAACTCCCATGTAAAACATATCATGGGCATTTCAAGTGGCGAGAAAGGATACCATTTAAGATATAACCTTATAGGTTGGACAAGTGGTGGACCTTAACACAATATAATGACATAGAGTGTACAAGTGGTGAATCTTGAAACCAAACCACTCATGCTACTAGGGATAATAGGTTAAACAAGTGGTGGGCCTTGAAATAAAACCCCCTAGAGTGTTTCAATGGAGCCTAGCTTGGAAACATGGTAAAGCTTGCTTCTCTCCATGTTTCAATGCAGCCTATCTTGGATAAATGGTGCAGCATCATTCTCTCCATGTTTCAATGGAGCCTAGCTTGGACAAGTGGTGGACCTTTGTTTCTCTCTATGTTTGAATAGAGTTATCTTGGAAAAGTGGTGGACCTTGGAACAAAAACCCCATGTAAAACATATCATGGGCATTACAAGTGGTGAGAAAAAATACCATTCAATATATAACCTTATAGGTTGGACAAGTGGTGGACCTTAACACCCAATTATTCTTAATATAATGACATAGAGTGGATAAGTGGTGAAATTGGGACCAAACCTACTAGGGAAATAGGTTGGACAAGTGGTGGACCTTGAATGTAAACGCCCCATGTACAAAATATCACTCATGCTACTAGAAATAATTTGGTATTAAGGTCCATGTTTCAATGCAGCCTAGCTTGGAAAAGTGGTGGACCTTTGTTTCTCTCTATGTTTCAATAGATTTATCTTGGACAAGTGGTGTACCTTGGAACAAAACCCCCATGTAAATCATGTCATGGGCATTACAAGTGGTGAGAAAAAATACCATTCAAGCTATAACATTATAGGTTGGACAAGTGGTGGACCTTAACACCTAATTCCTCTTAATATAATGACATAGAGTGGACAAGTGGTGAATCATGAGACCAAACCTACTAGGGATAATAGGTTGGACAAGTGGTGAACCTTGAATGTAAACCCCCCATGTACAAAAAATTATGGGTATTGGGTATTTCAATGGAGCCTAGCAACTTGGAGACATGGTGGAGCTTATTTCTCTCCATGTTTCAATGGAGCCTATCTAGGAGAAACAGTGGAGGTTCCTTCTCTCCATGTTTCAATGAGCCTAGCTTGGACAAGTGGTGGACCTTTCTTTCTCTATATGTTTTAATAGAGTTAGCTTGGACAAGTGGTGGACCTTGGAATGAAACCCCCATGTAAAACATATCATGGGCATTTCAAGTGGTGAGAAAGGATACTATTTAAAATATAACCTTATAGGCTGGACAAGTGGTGGACTTTAACACATATTTCTTCTTAATATAATGACATAGAGTGTACAAGTGGTGAATCTTGAGACCAAACCACTCTTGCTACTAGGGATAATAGGTTGGACAAGTGGTGGACCTTGAATGTAAACCCCTCATGTACAAAATTATGGGTTTAGGGTATTTCAATGGAGCCTAGCTTGGAGACATGGTGGAGATTGCTTCTCTCAATGTTTCAATGGAACCTATCTTGGAGAAATGGTGGATCATCCTTCTCTCCATGTTTCAATGGAGCCTATCTTGGACAAGTGGTGGACCTTTGCTTCTCTCTATGTTTTAATGGAGTTAGCTTGGACAAGTGGTGGGTCTTGGAACAAAACCCCTTTGTAAAACATAGCATGGACATTACAAGTGATGAGGAAAAATATCATTCAAGATATAACCTTATAGGTTGGAAAAGTGGTGATGGACCTTGACAAGTGGTGAAGGATACCATTTAAGATATACCCTTATAGGTTGGACAAGTGGTGGACCTTAACACCCAGTTATTCTTAATATAATGACATAGAGTGGATAAGTGGTGAATCTTAAGACCAAATCACTCATGCTACTAGGTATAATACGTTAGAGAAGTGGTAGACCTTGAATGTAAACACCCCATGTACAAAATATCATGGTTTTAGGGTGTTTCAATGGAGCCTAGAATCTCGGAGACATGGTAGATCTTGATTCTTTCCATGTTTGAATGGCACCTATCTTGGAAAAATGATGGAGGTTACTTCTCTCCATACTTCAACGGAGCCTAGCTTTGACAAGTGGTGAACCTTTGCTTCTCTCTATGTTTGAATAGAGTTAGCTTGGACAAGTGGTGGACCTTTGCTTCTCTCTATGTTTGAATAGAGTTAGCTTGGACAAGTGGTGGACCTTGGAATGAAACCCCCGTGTAAAACATATCATGGGCATTTCAAGTGGTGAGAAAGGATACCATTTAAGATATAACCTTATAGGTTGGACAAGTGGTGGACCTTAATACATAGTTCTTCTTAATATAATGACATAGAGTGTACAAGTGGTGTATCTTGAGACCAAACCACTCGTGCTACTAGGGATCCTAGCTTGGACAAGTGGTGGAGCTTTGCTTTTTTACTCTTCATAATACAATGATGTATAGGTTGGTTACATGGTGAATCTTAAGGCCAAACCTCCCATCTTACTAGAGATGATAGGTTGGACAAGTGGTCAACCTTCTATCATTTCTCCATGCCTATAATTAGACAATTAGTAGAACTAGCATCTTTCTATGTTGTCTAGAGCTGAGCTTGGACAAGTAGTGGACCTTGCTACTCTCTTCCCTTGGATTATTAGTTTGAAGACTCATTATATATACTTGCTTAGATCTATATAATTACTCATTAGTTAGGTTACAAGTGGGTATGTAATTTGTTAGCCTCAAGGGACTTTGAATATTGAATAGTAAGAAAGTCAAGTGCTGGTTTGAAGATCTTTTGCTTATCTAAACTAGACTCTAACTCAATAATAAGTTTCATAAGTTCCACGAATTGTCCTATCTAGGCTCCAAAAGAGTCTTAATTGGTTTGTGCTAGATTATAACTTCCTTGATGGGGTAGAATCCTAGAAAAATGAGGCACTATAAGTTTTACCTTAGCTCAAATGGATTTTTCACTTAAACTCGACTGCAATTTGGCTATCTAGTCTTTGTCTCGATGGAGTTTAACACTAGATACATAGTAGTGATATTTAAGCTTCATGTCTCTTCACTTGATCGAGATATGAGACCATACTTTCAAGGTCACCACTTGTCTTACCTAAAGACCAATGTGAGACATGGGAGCAAGAAAGCCATCCGATATTGTTTTAAGGACTATTACATAGGCAATCAATAACTTAAGTAAAGCAAAAAGACTTGGATCTTTCACAATTAATAACTTAAGTAAAGCCAAAAAGACTTGGATCTTTGACAGTTTTTTTCAAACTAAAAAAGCACAATCTCATGCTAACAAAACTATAAATCACAATTGAAAGGTTTGAACAAGAAAAAGATCAACAATCTTAATAAGAAGGATACTTTTCATTTCATTTGATGATTACAAACTAAAATAAAGTCTCTCAAGAAATTGATAAACAAAAAATGTAGGTGACTGCTTCATTATTTTGAGCAAAAATATCAAAATCTCTATTGATTGAGCTCCATCTAGTAGTATCCTTTGTAAGATCCTGCAAGAAGGAATAAAAAGAAAGATTTGTTAGATACCATGCACATGAGTGTTCAAGCATGTGTATCAAGAATATATGACATGTCACTAGTACCTTAGGGTTGCTTTCTATCCAGCCTTAGAAGATTGTTCTCAGCTTTCACCTTATTTATATAAGCCTTTGCTGTGGTTGCCTTCAAAACTCCTTTTGTGTTACAACCCAATTGCCTAGCTAAAGTGGTCAATTGTGACGCCTTCATGCTTTCAATGGGTGTACGCTCCTTTGCCAAGATCTCTTGTATTTGGGCTCTTCTCATTTCATTGCGGTGGCTTGTGTCACTTGCATCTTCAATGATAGTTTCATCTCTGTCACCTTTTGCAGGTGGTATTCTTCTTGTAAAGAACACCTTAGCTGACCAAACATCATTTTTCTGCTTCCAATACTCCATGATTTGTTTGTATTCACTATCATTTGTCACTATAGGTTGTCCATAACGATTAGAAGCAATTAAATCACGCACATCCCTTCTCTCATCAAGCTGAATCAAGTATGGCAGTAGCTCCTCCAAGAGCATATTGTCAACCATCTTCTCAGCATCAAATTGTGGTGGAAAAATGCAATTGTTTGCTGGTGAAATACATCCCTTGTAAGGAGAGTCATCAATAAGCACTGTTCTTTGTGGATCACATTCAAACCCCATGGCAATTTTGGCTAGAGGCTTGAACATTGCCTCAACGTTTGGATTGTCGGGTCTAAACAATTTTTGAGTTTGAGCGGTGTAGCAAACATCTTGCGACCAAATTGCAAAGAAAGGCAATGTATCCTCAGCTAAGTTGTTTAGTGCTGCAAGGATTTGATACACATTATTCCTAGTAGCTGTCGACCAAATTGCAACATTAAACCTTTGTAAAATAGTCTTCAAGAATTGGATGCAACCTGGCCTGAGTATAATATATCTTTTTGAATCCATTTGCACTGAGTTGTGGTGTGAGGATGGTTGAGGGGAACGTTTCAACAATAGACCATTTAAATCCAATATAATTGTAAGCATGGATTTCTCAACATCTACGCTACATGACGTAGTACCAATTGGCAATAGCTCGTGAGTGGACTTTTCAGTCTCTTTTGATGTATGTTGCATTTTTGAAGCATCGATTTCTTGGTTCTCATTATTGGAAGCTTGCTCAAGTTGCACAACACTAGACTCTAGTATAGAAATATCATCCATCTTGGGCACTTTAGAAACCATAGAATCTATGGATTCTATAGTTGTTGACTGAACCATAGGAGCATTATCCATCCCAGTTTGTGAATCTAAGAAAACACACACACAAATGGTATCTCAAAACCACTAGAATTTTATTCACCATATTTATATGTAGAACTCCTAGTAAGAAATTTATTTAAGGTAAAGTCGTTGTTAGAATCCTTGCAACCATTTTCAGCATTCGTACACCAAACACCACTTGTCTAAAATACAATCTACTAACTCAACATTTTCCATCCTACACTTTATTAAAGATGAGTACTTAAAGTGAAAACTAAAAGCCACCCTTGTTGAGGAAACATGGATACAAGGTCCACCAAATGTCCAACCTAGACTACAAGAAAATAATTAGAGATTTGGCTTAGATTTGGATTCAAAGGCCACCACTTATTCAAGTAAGATAACTCCACTTGTTTAAGACAGTAATGTTTGAAGCCCCACCACTTGTCCAACCTAGACATTGATTAAATTTTGGTAAGATTTATCACAAATCTAGAGTAGAATCAAGATTCTATGGCCAAGGTAGTCAAATATGTTAGACAACACACAAAGCATAAGAGCACTCTAGATTCTCGTTGAGCATAAACTAAACAATAATCAAATGTTATATTCACTTGAGATTTCATCCATGAAAAATGAAAATGATGCATGTACTTGAGATTTCCATCCATGTACAATACTTTACAATGTCAAGTAAAGTTATAGTCAGCAAACAACTCTTCTCCTGCTTCAACTTGACAAATAGTCTCAATGCATACATGGCCATATTCTTCTGACTTGATGTGTGAAGAGGTGCATTTATGCCAAGGTGGCAAATTTGGATCAAATGTATAGCGTACGTTGGGACAGACATTTGTACTGTGAGAACTATTTATATAGCCCGACACGTTTCCTTCTTCTACACAACCAATAATGTATGATTGATCTTCCTCTTCTTCTATGTTTGGATCCTCTAGAAGAGAATATTTATAAGCTCTTGGAAATATTTTGCATATCTTTTTCCAGTCTTGAAATCTATACTTATGCCCTCCATAGTTTAGAATAGTCAAACCACTTTCCAGGGTAGTATGCACAAATAGCCCATAACCAGCTCCTTCAATACATGAAAGTCGCACTTCAAAATCCACACCGTTAATATGGAAAATTACATCTTTGGGAATAGGAAAAGTTGGTGTCCCAAAAGGATCTTCATGCCAATCATAGTGTGAAATACATCTAGTTTTTATATCACTTAACTCCAAAGTGTCTGCAAAAAGAAGAAAATATTATGCATAAAATAATGACAATATCAAAGAAAGATATCATTATTTTATAGTCCAATAGGTCCATTGTATGGAAGACTTAGAGTGCCTCTTACATGGTGCCTCCAAGGTTTCCAAAAAATAAAATCATTGGAAAAAAAAGGCCACTGTGTCTCCAATCTATTGCCCATTTGAAGCATAGAGAGAACCAAGGTCCACCACTTGTCCAAGCTAGACATGGAGCATTGACACAAGATCCAACAAAAGTAGTCTAGCCTCCTCATCCATCTCTTTTTTCTTGTAGCCTAGAGGGATTAGTTTCAAGGTCTATCACTAGTCAAAAACTACACATAGAACATTGATACAAGGTTCCACCACATGTGAAACCTATCATCTCTAGTAGCATGGATGGTTTGATATCAAGGTTCATCGCGTGTCCTACCTATACTCTATTGTAGCATATAGATTCTGGTTTGGTGGTACTACACTTGTCCAAACTTGGCTTGTTGTTGATATCTGGAGGTAATCAAGGGTCCTCCACTTGTCCAAGTTAGGCATATAAAACAATTGCAAGGTCCACCATGTGTACAACATATGATTGATTATAGCATGCATGGTCTTATTTCATGGGCAACCATCTTCTCTCCAACATGTGTCCAACCTCGGCTCCATTGAAGCATGGAGAGAAGCAAGGTCCACCACTTATCAAAGCTATTATTTTCTCCCAGTGCTTTCAAAACCCATAATACGTTGTACATGGGGGGGGGGGGATTCTTGTTTCAAGGTCCACCCCTTGGCTAAGATTGGATCCATTGAAACATAAAGAGAAGCAAGCTCTACCATTTGTCCAAGCTAGGAGCCATTGAAACATGAAAACCCCATAATATGTTGTATACGGGGGGCAAAGCTCCACCACTTTTCTAAGCTAGGATCCATTGAAACATGGAGAGAAGCAAGCTCCATTGTTTGTCTAAGCTAGGCTCCATTGGAACATGGAGAAAACAAGCTCCACCACTTGCCTATTATTGCATAGAGATTCTGGTTTGAAGGTCCACCACTTGTCCAACCTTGCCTTCATGTATGGAGATAATCAAGAGTGCAATGCTTCTCTAAGCTAGGGACATAAAAGAGTTTCAAGGTCCACTACATATACGATCTATGATGGGTTGTAGCATGGGAGGTTTCATTTTAAGGTTGACCACTTCTCCAGCTCCGCTTGTCCAACCTCAGATCCATTGAAGAATGGAGAATAAAGGTGTACCAACTCTCCAAAATAGGCAAGACAATCTCTATAAAACCCATGAATTGTTAATATATGCTATGCTGTGGAGTTTTGTTTGAAGTTCCACTCCTTATCCAAGCTACAATCCATTGAAGCATGGAACTAAGTAAGATATATCTCTAGTCCAAGATAGGATCCATTGAAACATAGAGAGAATCAAGGTCCACCACTTGTCCAAGCTATGCATGGGTAATTGATATAAGGACCACTACGTTTTCACCTATACTATGCTCTATCATGGATGGTTTCATATCCCACCAATTTTCCAACCTATTTAGTAGGTTGTATTATGGGGGTTTGGTTTCAAGGTACTTCACTTGTCTAAGGTGGGTTCCATTGAACCATGGAGAGAAACTATGTCTACCACTTGTCCGAAATATGCTCCTTTAAAACATAAAAACAAGGTCCACCACTTGTCCAAGCTAAAGTTTCTCTCCATTGAAGCATGGAGAGAAACAAGGTCTACCACCTGTCCAAAATATGCTCCATTGAAACATAAAAGCAAGGTCCACCACTTGTCCAAGCTAATATAACAAATGGGTGTTGGTTACAAGGTGTACCACACTTGTCTAAACTAGTCTTCATGCAAGGTCTACCACATGTCCAAGCTATATGAGCTTGTTTTGAAGGTCTACCACACCTCTTGAAATTAGGATCCATGTAAGGTCCACCTTTTGTCAAGCTATGCATTTAATGAGTACTAAAACTAAGTAAATTGCAGTACTTAAATACCTTTCCAAGCTCATTAAGATTTTGGTCTCTAAGGCCGGCCACCACCACATGTCTAATCTATGCTCTAATTGATTACTTATGCTAGCTCCCTTCTAGCAAGGTTAGTTTAAATTTAGGCTCCAGCACCTGTCTAAGCTAGGTTCAATTTATGAAGCATCACCATTTAACCATGCTACGATCTAATGTATCATATCAAGGGGGTATTGATAAAAGGTCCAAAACTTATTGAGTTCAAGCTCTTAAGTAATTAAGTCTTTGTGAGTATTAAATGTTATAGTTTTAGTCTACAGATCCACCATTCAAAAACTCAAGTAATTTACTATTTACATTCAAACCTTGAATGCTTGAGATAAAAAATACAAACTCAATCAATACTATATAAAGCAAAATCTAACATTAAGAGTATCAAATCAGTAACAAGAAACACTAACATGCACAAGAAACTCAAAACATACGTGTCTCCATTTCCAAAAAGTCCTCCATTGACAGAGGATGGTGTTGTTGTTGTTCTTCTTCTCTTTGTGGAGAGCACTCCTCTGTAACAGGCACAATGTCGCCTGATTGCGAAGTGGATTGTTGAAGTCCAGCCCATTTTTCTATATCTTCATGAGACTTAACAAAGTCTAGCAGCATGGTCTCCACGCTTTTTGCCTCCTCCACACTATCAATTAAGCAGATAACTTCTTTTTTCTGTTGTATTCCTTCTTGTGCAACCAAGGAGCCATCACCAAAAACATCAACAAGCTTGCGGTCTTCAAAACAATATGTACGAATGTAGTGCTTGACCAAAGCTCTTTTTTTGGCCTCCAAATATTGCAAATCTGACATATCGTTATCTGCTACTTGAAGAAGAGAACAATCAATTGGCATGGGATGTTCCTCTGATCTTCTTCTCAGGTCTTCAAATGCATTGCCTTGTCCCAAGAAGGCAATAACTGTTAGGAATTGAATTGCTCCTTTGCAAGGAGCTGATGGAAAGTGATGCAATGCACCACAACAATGGTAGCTCAGATTATCTCCCATGGCGTGAAAGGCACATTGCAATTTTGTGAAGTTAGTGAAATCCACAAATGCAAGAAAGACAAATCCAGGATCTGTTGACCCTCCAGCAATAGCCAAGATCCCATCCAAAGCATTGTTAAATGTCTCCTCACTCCACTTCAAATTGCCTCCAACGTTTTTTGTCATATCTAAAACACATAAGCCAATAGGCACTTTATTATTGAAGTGGCGCATCAAGTAGAGATTGCCTTCCATTTGTAGGCTCACCACATAGATTGACCATGGCAAATCTCTAGGCTCAGTTTTCTCCTTTTGAAGGTGAATTGCCCATTGCATGTATTTTATTGCTCCATCTGGAAAAGCCATTTTCTTTGTTCCACGCGTCAAACTAGATCTGATCCATTCCTCGCATAGCATTAAAATTGTTTTATAAACAACATCATTGATGTTATACATTTTGACCACCTCCTCCCAGTCTTTACATGGTGAAGACTCATTCAAATTGTTGAAGCCTTCAAGAAGTGCATCTTGAATCAATTTGTCTTGCTTCAACTGCTTGATTCGATCATACATGTCAGTTGCATCACCATCCTTTGCACTCTTTGACAGTAAAATCTTCTCATCTCTAATCTCTTCTTGAATAGTCTTTACCTCTGATTCCTCAAGGCCACAAAGGTATCTAAATACAGTTGTTGGGGGTTTCTTATTCTCCTCTTCTAGATTTTCAATGATTTCTATCCAGCAATCATAAACTAAATCAGAGTACGTGACCATGTGTGCCTGTTTAGCAATCCAACTTGCTGCTGCACTCATTCTTGCCAATCGAAGAAAAGCCTAAAAAGAAATAGAGAAATAATTAAACTATTGAGCAAGATTTGTTAATTAAACACTATCAAAAAGACAAAGAAAATAACTTACATCCCATCCGGCACGAGATGCATGTCCCTCTGCAATTCCACTTGCTGCCTTTGGTGGTCGTCCTGAGAAGATCCATTGACTCCGTAAATGTCTCAATATTTGGCTGTAAGGCTGCTTGACATACAATGCCTGAGCCTCCTCATTTACAATGGCAGATATAGCAGTTGCAACAAATGGAGGAGCATTCACAACAATGCGAGCCTTTCTAAATTTATACACGCTAATCAGTCTTTCAAAGATCTCTTTGTTGTTTTGTTCATTGTGAAGCAAAACTTTTGCAGCATAGATTGAATGCTGCCCATCAAGAATCCAATAATGATAATCTTTAATTTTTTGCTCCTCTTCTACTGCCAAAGGAGTACCCTTCTTTGATTTTGCATTTCGAACAGGCATCAAATATGCACATGCTGCAGGCTTGGTCGTACTCCGTGAAAATCCAAATAACACACTTTCAGCGTGTTTTTTATCCATAATACGTGCATTATAGTGATCAGGAGCAAGCCAACAATTTTGAATAGGGATATCAAATTCCCTATATTGGAAAGGAAAATAATTTATGTACTTATTCATTCCACCTGTATCTTTTTCTTGTCCTTTCATGGCCTCAGCTTCTAAAACATCTGGATCCACAATTCTCATCTTTGACATTGAACCCTCTGTTGATGAGGATGCCAAAGATGCCTTGTCTACATCCAAAATGGAACTAGTTCGCTTAGCTTCTACTTTCTGCACTTTTGCTTGCTTCTTTGTGGATGGTGGTCGTGAAGCTTTCACCTTTTTTCGTTGTAGTGTGGCAATGATGGAGCTTTGAAGTTGATCTGCTGTGATATTTGGATTTGATTCTGCAAACTTCCATCCTCGAGAAAACATTGTCTCTTCTTTGTTTCTAGACATGCGCTCCAATGCATATGCTCCTGGAGATAGTTGAAATTCTAGATTCATTGGAACTAGAATGTCAATGCATTCCACCTCTGGATGACTATCAACTACAGAGACAGATGCTTCCACAACTTGTCCAACATCTTCAAACAAGCTGTCATTCTCCTTTTTGGCAATAAATAGATGCACCTTATGAAATTGTGCACCCTCTATACCATGTATGTCCAAATACCATTTCCTAAGATCATTGCAAGTATAGTCAACTGAGACAGCAACCCTTGCAACCTGTTTTTTTGGAGCCATCTTTCCTGAAACAAAAAAAACCAAATGTTATTTTAACATATACTTTTTTGTAATGGATTAAGTTTGTGTGAATACAAGTTCCACCACTTGTTCAAGCTAGATCTAAGCAAGTATACATAGTGATCATTTAAGCTAGTAAACTAAGGGAAGGGAGAAGTAAGGTCCACCACTTGTCCAAGCTCAGCTCTAGACAACATGGAGAGATTTGAGGTCTACTAATTGAAACATAGAGAGAAGCAAAGGTCCACCACTTGTCCAATCTAGGGTCCATTGAAACATGGAGAGAAGGATGCTCCACCATTTGTCCAAAATAGGCTCCATTGAAACATGAAGAGAAGCAAGATGCACCATGTCTTTCAGATGCTAGGCTCCATTGAAATACCTTAAACCCATGATATTTTGTATATGTGGGGTTTAAATTCAAGGTCCACCACTTGTCCAACCTATTATCCCTAGTAGCATGAGTGGTTTGGTCTCAAGATTCACCACTTTTCCACTCTATGTCATTATATTAAGAAGATCTGGGTGTTAAGGTCCACCACTTGTCCAACCTATAAGGCTATATCTTAAATGGTATTATTTACCACCACTTGGAATGCACATGATGGGTTTTACATAGGGGTATGGTTCCAAGGTCCACCACTTGTCCAAGCTAACTCTATTGAAACATAGAGAGAATCAAAGGTCCACCACTTGTCCAAGCTAGGCTCCATTGAAACATGGAGAGAAGGATGCTCCACCATTTGTCCAAGCCAGGTTTGATTGAAACATGAAGAGAAGCAAGCTGCACCATGTCTCCAAAATGCTAGGCTCCATTGAAATATCTTAAACCCATGATATTTCGTACATGGGGGGTTTACATTCAAGGTCCACCACTTGTCCAACCTATTATCACTAGTAGCATGAGTGGTTTGATGTCAAGATTCACCACTTTTCCACTCTATGTCATTATATTAAGAAGATCTGGGTGTTAAGGTCCACCACTTGTCCAACCTATAAGGCTATATCTTAAAGGGTATTCTTTCTCACCACTTGGAATGACCATGATAGGTTTTACATGGGGGTTTGGTTCCAAGTTCCACCACTTGTCCAAGCTAACTCTATTGAAACATAGAGAGAAGCAAAGGTCCACCACTTGTCTAAGCTAGGGTCCATTGAAACATGGAGAGAAGGATGCTCCACCATTTGTCCAAGATAGGCTCCATTGAAACATGAAGAGAAGCAAGCTGCACCATGTCTCCAAGATGCTAAGATCCATTGAAATACCTTAAACCCATGATATTTTGTACATGGGGGGTTTACATTCAAGGTCCACCACTTGTCCAACCTATTATCTCTAGTAGCATGAGTGGTTTGGTCTCAAGATTCACCACTTTTCCACTCTATGTCATTACGTTAAGAATATCTGGGTGCTAAGGTCCACCACTTGTCCAACCTATAAGGGTATATCTTAAAGGGTATTCTTTCTCACCACTTGAAATGTCCATGATATGTTTTACATGGGGGTTTGGCTCCAAGGTCCACCACTTGTCCAAGCTAACTCTATTGAAACATAGAGAGAAACAAAGGTCCACCACTTGTCCAAGCTAGGCTCCATTGAAACATGGAGAGAAGGATCCTCTACCATTTGTCGAAGCTAACTCTATTGAAACATGGGGGGTTTACATTCAAGGTCCACCACTTGTCCAACCTATTATCTCTAGTAGCATGAGTGGTTTGGTCTCAAGATTCACCATTTTTCCACTCTATGTCATTCTATTAAGAATATCTGGGTGCTAAGGTCCACCACTTGTCCAACCTATAAGGCTATATCTTAAACTTTATTCTTTCTCACCACTTGGAGTTACCAAGATAGGTTTTACATGGGAGTTTGGTTCCAATGTCCACCACTTGTCCAAGCTAACTCTATGGTAACATAGAGAGAAGCAAAGGTCCACCACTTGTCCAAGCTAGGCTCCATTGAAACATGGAGAGAAGGATGCTCCACCATTTGTCCAAGATAGGCTCCATTGAAACATGAAGGGAAGCAATCTGCAAAATGTCTCCGAGATTCTAGGATCCATGGAAATACCTTAAACCCACGATATTGTTTACATGTGGGGTTTAACGTCAAGGTCAGTCACTTTTCCAAGCTATTATCCCTAGTAGCATGAGTGGTTTGGTCTCAAGATTTACCACTTTTCCACTCTATGTCGTTATATTATGAAGATCTAGGTTTTAAGGTCGACCACTTGTCCAACCTATAAGGCTAGATCTTAAAGGGTATTATTTCTCACCACTTGGAATGACCATGATATGTTTTACATGGGGGTTTGGTTTCAAGGTCCACCACTTGTCCAAGCTAACTCTATGGAAACATAGAGAGAAGCAAAGGTCCACCACTTGTCCAAGCTAGGCTCCACTGAGACATTTAGAGAAGGATGATCCCCCATTGGTGGAAGATAGGCTTCATTGAAACATGAAAAGAAGCAAGTTGCACCATGTCTCCAAGATTCTAGGATCCATTGAAATACCTTAAACCCACGATATTGTTTACATGTGGGGTTTAACGTCAAGGTCAGTCACTTTTCCAAGCTATTATCCCTAGTAGCATGAGTGGTTTGGTCTCAAGATTCACCACTTTTCCACTCTATGTCATTATATAAAGAAGATCTAGGTGTTAAGGTCGACCACTTGTCCAACCTATAAGGGTATATCTTAAAGGGTATTCTTTCTCACCACTTGAAATGTCCATGATATGTTTTACATAGGGGTTTGGTTCCAAGGTCCACCACTTATCCAAGCTAACTTTATTCTTCTCATAGAGAGAAGCAAAAGGTCCACCACTTGTCCAAGCTAGGCTCCATTGAAACATGGAGAGAAGGATGCTCCACCATTTGTCGAAGCTAACTCTATTGAAACATGGAAGGTTTACATTCAAGGTCCACCAGTTGTCCAACCTATTAACGCTAGTAGCATGAGGGGTTTGGTCTCAAGATTCACCACTTTTTCACTCTGTGTCATTATATTAAGAATATTTGGGTATTAAGGTCCACCACTTGTCCAACCTATAAGACTATATCTTAATGGTTATTCTTTCTGACCACTTGGAGTGACCATGAAGGTTTTACATGGGGGTTTGGTTCCAAGGTCCACCACTTGTCCAAGCTAACTCTATTGAAACATAGAGAGAAGCAAAGGTCCACCACTTGTCTAAGCTAGGGTCTATTGAAACATGGAGAGAAGGATGCTCCACCATTTGTCCAAGATAGACTCCATTGAAACATGAAGAGAAGCAAGCTGCACCATATCTCCAAGATGCTAGCCTCCATCGAAATACCTTAAACCCACGTTATTTTGTACATGGGGAGTTTACATTCAAGATCAACAATTTGTCCAACCTATTATCGCTAGTAGCATGAGTGGTTTGCTCTCAAGATTCACCACTTTTCCACTCTCTATCATTATATTAAGAATATTTGGTGTTAAGGTCCACCACTTGTCCAACCTATAAGACTATATCTTAATGGTTATTCTTTCTCACCCCTTGAAAGACTATATCTTAATGGTTATCCCTAGCTATTATTGCTAGTAGCTGAGTGGTTTGGTCTCAAGATTCACCACTTTTATTAAGAATATGTGGGTGTTAAGGTCCACCACTTGTCCAACCTATAAGGCTACATCTTAAAGGTTATTCTTTCTTACTACTTGGAGTGACCATGATAGGTTTTACATGGGGGTTTGGTTCCAAGGTCCACCACTTGTCCAAGCTAACTCTATTGAAACATAGAGAGAAGCAAAGGTCCACCCCTTGTCTAAGCTAGGGTCCATTGAAACATGGAGAGAAGGATGCTCCACCATTTGTCCAAGGTAGGCTCCATTGAAACATGAGGAGAATCAAGGTGCACCATGTCTCCAAGATGCTAGGCTCCATCGAAAAACATTAAACCCACGATATGTCGTAGATGAGGGGTTTACATTCAAGGTTCAACACTTGTCCAAGCTATTATTGGTAGTAGCCTGAGTGGTTTGGTCTCAAGATTCACCACTTTTCCACTCTATGTCATTATATTAAGAATATGCGCGTGTTAAGGTCCACCACTTGTCCAACCTATAAGGCTACATCTTAAAGGTTATTCTTTATTACCACTTGGAGTGACCATGATAGGTTTTACATGGGGGTTTGGTTCCAAGGTCCACCACTTGTCCAAGCTAACTCTATTGAAACATAGAGAGAAACAAAGGTCCACCACTTGTCCAAGCTAGGGTCCATTGAAACATGGAGAGAAGGATGCTCCACCATTTGTCCAAGATAAGCTCCATTGAAACATGACGAGAAGCAAGCCGCACCATGTCTCCAAGATGCTAGGCTCCATCGAAATACATTAAACCCACGATATTTCGTAGATGAGGGGTTTACATTCAAGGTCCACCACTTGTCCAAGCTATTATTGCTAGTAGCCTGAGTGGTTTGGTCTCAAGATTCACCACTTTTATTAAGAATATGTGGGTGTTAAGGTCCACCACTTGTCCAACCTATAAGGCTACATCTTAAAGGTTATTCTTTCTTACTACTTGGAGTGACCATGATAGGTTTTACATGGGGGTTTGGTTCCAAGGTCCACCACTTGTCCAAGCTAACTCTATTGAAACATAGAGAGAAGCAAAGGTCCACCCCTTGTCTAAGCTAGGGTCCATTGAAACATGGAGAGAAGGATGCTCCACCATTTGTCCAAGGTAGGCTCCATTGAAACATGAGGAGAATCAAGGTGCACCATGTCTCCAAGATGCTAGGCTCCATCGAAAACATTAAACCCACGATATGTCGTAGATGAGGGGTTTACATTCAAGGTCCAACACTTGTCCAAGCTATTATTGGTAGTAGCCTGAGTGGTTTGGTCTCAAGATTCACCACTTTTCCACTCTATGTCATTATATTAAGAATATGCGCGTGTTAAGGTCCACCACTTGTCCAACCTATAAGGCTACATCTTAAAGGTTATTCTTTATTACCACTTGGAGTGACCATGATAGGTTTTACATGGGGTTTGGTTCCAAGGTCCACCACTTGTCCAAGCTAACTCTATTGAAACATAGAGAGAAACAAAGGTCCACCACTTGTCCAAGCTAGGGTCCATTGAAACATGGAGAGAAGGATGCTCCACCATTTGTCCAAGATAGGCTCCATTGAAACATGACGAGAAGCAAGCTGCACCATGTCTCCAAGATGCTAGGCTCCATCGAAATACATTAAACCCACGATATTTCGTAGATGAGGGGTTTACATTCAAGGTCCACCACTTGTCCAAGCTATTATTGCTAGTAGCCTGAGTGGTTTGGTCTCAAGATTCACCACTTTTATTAAGAATATGTGGGTGTTAAGGTCCACCACTTGTCCAACCTATAAGGCTACATCTTAAAGGTTATTCTTTCTTACTACTTGGAGTGACCATGATAGGTTTTACATGGGGTTTGGTTCCAAGGTCCACCACTTGTCCAAGCTAACTCTATTGAAACATAGAGAGAAGCAAAGGTCCACCCCTTGTCTAAGCTAGGGTCCATTGAAACATGCAGAGAAGGATGCTCCAACATTTGTCCAAGGTAGGCTCCATTGAAACATGAGGAGAATCAAGGTGCACCATGTCTCCAAGATGCTAGGCTCCATCAAAAAACATTAAACCCACGATATGTCGTAGATGAGGGGTTTACATTCAAGGTCCAACACTTGTCCAAGCTATTATTGGTAGTAGCCTGAGTGGTTTGGTCTCAAGATTCACCACTTTTCCACTCCATGTCAAATTTATATTAAGAATATGCACGTGTTAAGGTCCACCACTTGTCCAACCTATAAGGATACATCTTAAAGGTTATTCTTTATTACCACTTGGAGTGACCATGATAGGTTTTACATGGGGGTTTGGTTCCAAGGTCCACCACTTGTCCAAGCTAACTCTATTGAAACATAGAGAGAAACAAAGGTCAACCACTTGTCCAAGCTAGGGTCCATTGAAACATGGAGAGAAGGATGCTCCACCATTTGTCCAAGGTAGGCTCCATTGAAACATGAGGAGGATCAAGGTGCACCATGTCTCCAAGATGCTAGGCTCCATCGAAATACATTAAACCCACGATATTTCGTAGATGAGGGGTTTACATTCAAGGTCCACCACTTGTCCAAGCTATTATTGCTAGTAGCCTGAGTGGTTTGGTCTCAAGATTCACCACTTTCATTAAGAATATTAGGGTGTTAAGGTCCACCACTTGTCCAACCTATAAGGCTACATCTTAATGGTTATTCTTTCTTACTACTTGGAGTGACCATGATAGGTTTTACATGGGGGTTTGGTTCCAAGGTCCACCACTTGTCCAAGCTAACTCTATTGAAACATAGAGAGAAGCAAAGGTCCACCCCTTGTCTAAGCTAGGGTCCATTGAAACATGGAGAGAAGGATGCTCCACCATTTGTCCAAGGTAGGCTCCATTGAAACATGAGGAGAATCAAGGTGCACCATGTCTCCAAGATGCTAGGCTCCATCGAAAAACATTAAACCCACGATATGTCGTAGATGAGGGGTTTACATTCAAGGGCCAACACTTGTCCAAGCTATTATTGGTAGTAGCCTGAGTGGTTTGGTCTCAAGATTCACCACTTTTCCACTCTATGTCATTATATTAAGAATATGCGCGTGTTAAGGTCCACCACTTGTCCAACCTATAAGGCTACATCTTAAAGGTTATTCTTTATTACCACTTGGAGTGACCATGATAGGTTTTACATGGGGGTTTGGTTCCAAGGTCCACCACTTGTCCAAGCTAACTCTATTGAAACATAGAGAGAAACAAAGGTCAACCACTTGTCCAAGCTAGGGTCCATTGAAACATGGAGAGAAGGATGCTCCACCATTTGTCCAAGAAACGCTCCATTGAAACATGACGAGAAGCAAGCTGCACCATGTCTCCAAGATGCTAGGCTCCATCGAAATACATTAAACCCACGATATTTCGTAGATGAGGGATTTACATTCAAGGTCGACCACTTGTCCAAGCTATTATTGGTTATAGCCTGAGTGGTTTGGTCTCAAGATTCACCACTTTTATTAAGAATATTAGGGTGTTAAGGTCCACCACTTGTCCAACCTATAAGGCTATATCTTAAAGGTTATTCTTTCTCACCACTTGGAGTGACCATGATAGGTTTTACATGGGGGTTTGGTTCCAAGGTCCACCACATGTCCAAGCTAACTCTATTGAATAATAGAGAGAAGCAAAGGTCCACCACTTGTCCAAGCTAGGGTCCATTGAAACATGGAGAGAAAGATGCTCCACCATTTGTCCAAGATAGGCTCCATTGAAACATGAAGAGAAGCAAGATGCATGATGTCTCCAAGATGCTAGGCTCCATCGAAATACCTTAAACCCACGATATTTCGTATATGGGGGGTTTACTTTCAAGGTCCACCACTTGTCCAAGCTATTATTGCTAGTAGCATGGTTTGGTCTCAAGATTCACCAGTTTTCCACTCTATGTCATTATATGAAGAATATCTGGGTGTTAAGGTCCACCTCTTGTCCAACTTATAAGGCTATATCTTAAATGATATTTTTTTTGACCACTTGGAATGTGCATGATATGTTTTACATGGGGTTTTGTTCCAAGGTCCACCACTTGTCCAAGCTAGATCTATTACATATATATTATACATACAATATTCAACTAGATTCCCTACCTATCATGTCCAGTAGCATGGATGCTCTAGCTTGAAGGTCCACCACTTGTCCAACCTATACTCTCTTATGTAAGGGAGATCTCGCTATAAATTCAAAACCTTCCCGCCTAAATTTAAAATATCTCTCCCAAATCTTAAATATCCCGCCTAAATTTTAAAATATCCCGCCCAAATTTTAAAATTCAAACTTTTTTATAAAAATTTAAATTTTACTACTTAAATTTAAAATATTCCACGCGAAATTGATTTTAAATTCAAGTGTACCACAAAAAGATATCATTATACCACCTAAATTCAAATATGCAAACCTCAAATCATTATATTGTACATAAATTCAAACAAATTCAAATTAACAAGCCTAAACTGATATTAGTTTGCATAGATATGAATTTATCACACCTAAATTATGTCACCATGTTAGAGAGAGTGGTTAGAGAATTTGAACAAGGTCCACCACTTGTCCAACCTAGATACCAAGAAGGATTGAGTGTACAAGGTATTGTTTGGAGGTCCTTATAGTCCACTGGTCTCAAGGTCCACCACTTGTGGTAAGGGTCACCAAAAAGTGTATATATTCATCCAAAGAAATACACGTATTTTTGGTCTACGTGTCCTAGTTTAAATCATTTATGTCCATTAGGTGTATCACTAAACAACACTACTATTTTTGAGAAACAAAAGTTACAATCATATCTACAAATGGATTAGAGGAAAATCAGCTCAGCATACATCCAGAACTCCCTACAAGAATCGACTTTAATAGATCACGCAAGTAAGTCTTCCATTCAATTTTACTAGTATTACAATGTGTTAGTTATTTGTGATATTTATGTATGTATATATACTATGTGTGCATATCGTAATTAAGTGTAATTGTGTATCTGCATTATGTATGAGTATTACAATGAAATAACACAAATATACATACATACACATAGATAACACAGACGCACACATACATGAGCATGTATTTTCAAGAGAGAGATAGCAAGATACAGAGATAGATAGATAGAGAGAGAGAGAGAGAGAGATAAATACCTATTTTTTAGAGAGAGGAGAGAGAAAGATAACAGATTTCACTGTGTTTATGTATGTGGAAGAGAGGAAGACGATGTATGGGAATATGTGCACGTATTTTCAAGAGAGAGACAACAAGATAACAGATTTCATTGTGGTTATGTATGTGGAAGTGAGGAAGACGATGTGTGGGAATATGTGCATGTATTTTCAAGAGAGAGACAGCAAGATAACAGATTTCACTGTGGTTATGTATGTGGAAGAGAGGAAGACGATGTGTGGGAATATGTGTATGTGTGCGGGGATACTTTTAAACTATGTATCTCTGTCTTTTGACGAGAGAGTGTGTGTGCAAGAAGAGTTACAGAGAACCATCTTCTCTATATGGAGAAAGACAGAGAGTGAGAGAGAGAGAAATACCTGTTTTTTCTCTATTCGTGAGGTGTGCAATGTCTCCTGAGAAGACTGCCCGATCCTGCCCTTCTGGAAAGCGTTGTGTACGCTGCTGTTTCTTTATCTTGTGCGCGAACTTTCAATCCTGTGCACTCCACCTGTGTGTTGTGTACGATGCCAAGCTTGCTCCTCTATGCGCACGTATACTCCAACTGTGTGCGATCCGTGTGCGCTTTCTGTGTGTTTGCTGCTCGCTTGCTTTCTCTGTGTGCGTTGCTCGTGCGCTCTCTGTGTGCCTAATCTTGATAGGGTTTATTAGAATGCCACGTATGCTACAAGTCCATGTTTTATCATAGGATTAAAAAAAACAAAAGCAATATAAAAAATTAACCAATTCACACGGCCAAAATTAAAGAAATCATGGTTGAAAATATGAAAAACATGCGTAACTCTATACTAGGAATTCACTTTATAAAAAAAAATCTTTGGGCGCTGCCCCTTGACCCCGCCCGGAACAATATTCCAAAATCAACCTCCCAAGCCCCGCCATGGAGAGAGCTATATTCCACATCCCCATCAAGAGCACTACCCCCAAACCTCACGTGGAAGCGCTGCCTTGTCACCCCATTGTGGCATTGCCCTAAGACCCCGCATCTGGAGTGCTAAATGGGAACATTCTTCATTAGTGAAATTTTGAACATAAATTATATTAGCATATACTTAAATATAATACAAATATTAACATATTAGCTATACTACTAATTTACTATAGCAGTTCTAGATTATGTCCCATACTATATTTAAGGTGCCAAAGGTTTGGCCTTATGGTCCTAGATTTAGCCAAGTGGTCAACACATATAGGACCAAGTGCACACTATGCCACAAAACTTGGCCACCACTTCACTTGCCAAAGTTTAGGCCACATGGTCAATCCTAAGTTTCCAATGTTCTTATTATGTCACCTTTTGCCTCGTGGAAAACCTAGGCTTGTTTTCACATACTCAGGCACTTCAAGCCACAATAAATTGTCATTACTCTTCGGCAACCCTTTTGTTCAAGTCTTTGAAAAAACATTGTTTAAGGCCACCCTAAACCATTTTCATTTAGGGGTGTCTAAAACTAGCTTTTTGGCAATTCGAGAAGAAAATGGTCAAAGTTTTATACTTAGTTTTAACCACTTGACCAATTCAAATATTGGAAAGCAAGGTCTTGTAATACTTTTCTTTGGACATCACACATTAAAACTAGGTCCCTCACTTGTCCAAGCTATGCTCTAATACAATAAAGGGCTTTTGGTTTCAAGATGCACCACTTTCCCAACCTTGATTCCATTAAAGAAGCTAGCTCTACTTAGACATTTAATAGCAAGGTCTTGCAGCAGTTCAGATTGAACATTTTCCATGGCAGCTAGGTCCACCACTTATCTAAGCTATGCTCTAATAGAGTAAGGGGGTTTTGGTTTCAAGATCCACCACTTGTCCAAACTTGATTTGGGAAGCAAGGTCCTATAATAGTTTGCTTTGGACATTCACCATTACAACTAAGTCCACCACTTCTCCAAGCTATGTTCTAATACACTAAGGAAGTTTTGGTTTCAAGGAGAACCACTTGTACGACTTTGTTTTTGGAAGTAAGGTCTTTACATAGTTCACCTTGGACCTTGGACATTGGATACTACAACTAAGCCCACCACTTGTCCAAGATATCCTCTATATATAGCCAAAGGGTTTGGGTTTCAAGATTCACCACTTTTCCAACCTTTCTTCCATTAAAGAAAGGAGGGGCATTATAACTAGGTCCACCACTTGTCCAAGCTATGCTCTAATATAGAAAGGGGATTTTGGTTTCAAGGTCCACCACGTGACGAGGATGCTCGAAGGAGCACTACAGGCTATGTCTTTGCGGTTGGAGGCACAACAATAAGCTCGGCTTCAAGCTACAGAAAGTGGTCTCACTTTCTTCCATGAAAGCAGAGTATGTAGCAATGACTGAGGCAAGCAAAGAAATTCTATGGATTCACAGATTCTTAGAAGAGCTTGGATTAAAACAAGACAATCGTGTCTTGTAGAGTGATAGACAAAGTGTTATCCATCTTGTAAAGAACTCAGTCTTTCATTCAAGGACAAAGCACATTGAGGTGAGATATCACTTCATACGCACTCTTTTGGAAGAAGGAAAACTAAAGCTAAGAAAGGTGCATACAAGTGAAAATCCTGCATACATGTTTACAAAGGTGGTCAACAAGGAGAAGTTGAGCTTTTGCTCATATTCAATCACCATTCAAGGATAAAAAATCCAGAAGGGAAAAAAGTCATAGATTTGGTTTGGAGGTCAGTGTCCAAGTGGGAGATTGTTAAGTATGGAGCCTGATTTACCCCTTGTAAAGTATGGAGCCTGATTCTGAAGTATGGAGCCTGATTTACCCTTGTGATTTTCTATGTTAAAAATGCACATTTTTAAGGCCCACATTATGAGAAGAAGCCAGTCTTGAGCCCAAGCTTGAGACTGGATTCATCAGAATATTACTTTTTGCCAAAATATTATGGCCGAATAGTGCCCGGAAAGTGGTCGAAAAACGACCGGTTGGTTGACCGATTGGCTGGTGGCCGGTAGTCAATGGCCGATGGGGCCGGTGGACAAATTCAATGGCTGGTGGCCGTATTCAAAAGTGGACTTTTATTCTCAAGGGCAATCACACATGCACGGATTGGAGGGTCCGATTTGGACTTATCTACACAAGGGCGGTTACACATGACTGCCTCTTATGAGAGAGGCCAGCCCTTTTGGCCTATAAAAGGAGGCCATTTCTACACACATTTCACAATGTGAAGTTGATGCAACAAGGTGGGTGTGAGGTGGTGAGAATGAAGCAAGGTGGCAGGAGCTCCAAAAGGGTATAATCCCTTTGTAGCCTACTTCTTGTTTTGAAGTACTAAATCCATTGAGTGGTTGCTTTCCCGTGGACATAGCCCACATTGGGTGAACCACGTATATCGTGTGTACTCTCTCTCTCTCTCTCTCTCTCTCTCTCTCTCTCTACTCTATAATCTCTTGTGTGTGAAAATTATCTCTCTCCATTAAGTAATGTACTCAATTATCTACTAAGCTACGTCATATTTCCTTACATGTCTAGCTTTGGCGGCTTGTCCTCAGGCTCAACATCAACCTTATCCTTGGTAACTATCAATCCTCATATGTCCACAATGTAGGGATTTTGTACAACTAAATACATTGTACTTTCGTCATCAAATTTTCTATCACCATTGTAGTCCACAGGCACTACATCCTTGAACTCACTAGGTCTTTCTTCTAGCTTCACACAATAGCGATCCGTATCATCTTTGTAATTTTTTGCACCGTTTCTTTTTTCAAACTGGTATTTTCAAGTGCAGCAGTTTCATGGTTGGTGGGGGTTGGGATGGTCTTGTCCCCATGTTGGTTCCTCTTTAAAACTCACACTCTTGAAACCTTCAGCCATGAAGGTGAAAGATCTCTCCGAAGAAGTGCAAAAGATTTTCTTCTAGAATGGGCTCTAAGGTAGGCAAAGGTCCTTGTTTAACACTCATGTATATTGAAACGTGGCTCACCAAGTCTCCTACAGTAGGGTTTCTACTCTGATATAGTCTGTGTAATCGCAAATACATCAGGAAAACACTATTACAAAACCTTGACCTATTAATTGAGTTGATGCATCCAAATCCTCTAGTTGAAATCACTCTGAGCCGCACACTCTATCTCTTACAATCTAAACAAATAACACTTGGTGGCTATGAGTTTACAACCGCTATGTTAGTCAAATTTAAAGTTGATAATATTTTATCTCACGTTTGATAAGATTTCTTATTTCTCTCGTAAAATCCACAAATCATGTCCAAATTCAATTTAAAAAATACTACTATGATTCTTGTCACTAACTCTAGCTATGGTACACATTTGTGCTCAATCTCTAACAAAGGAACCTAGATCACAATCCATACATCTTTTTGTCAAAACTTGCTCAAACTTGGTACAAAGATTTTCCTTGGTCTATGATCTCAACTATATACTTTTTGTGTGATTTGGATCAGTTTAGATCACTCAAAAGTCAAACCCTAGTTTTTTTTGTATTTTCTGATGTGGAGATGATTTTGCGCTCTTTTGGCCTACTTTTTGAGCTTTTTTGAATGTTTTTCTTGTAGAAGTGTTGTTTACAATGTTCTCTGCTACATGCTGGTATGGTCTTTTCCGATGTGGAGATGGTTTTGCACTCTTTTGGCCTACTTTTTAAGATTTTTTGAATGTTTTTCTTTTGGAAGTGTTGTTTAAAATGTTCTTTGCTACTAGAGGCTGGTATGGTCTTTGCCCAAAAAATAAAAAAAGGTACATGGCTCGTGATCCATGTTGCATCGGATTTCGACCCCAAATTTTGCCCGTTGTGGTTACTTATGGTATCAATAATCCACTCCTAGAATACTTTTGGATTACAATGATTTTTTGTCAGTCTTAAGAAAACTTTTGTGTCCACTTTGTGGTTTTTGGCTAGCTTCTGATGTTTTGGTGAGTGATCCATGCTGCATTGGATTTCGACCCCAAATTTTGCCTGTTGTGGTTACTTGCGGTATCACTAATCCACTCCTAGAATATTTTTGGATTACAATGATTTTTTGTCAGTCTAAAGCAAATTTTTGTGTCTACTTTGTGGTTTTTGGCTAGCTTTTGATGTTTTGTTGATTTGACCAACTTTTTGTAAATTTTTGCTCTTTTAAAAAAAAAAGATGTGTTGCAAATGGTTTCAGCTATCCAATGGTCAAATCTCAGCCACAAATGGTCAAAAGGTACATGGATCACGATCCATGTTTGATTAGCAATTTGGCATGAAATTTGGTTAGCTGGTTCTCTAAGCCTTATAGAGGTAAGTTTCCAACTTATTTTGAATTTAGATCACTAAAAGTTGAAAAATCCCAAACTTTGGTCAATTTCCCAATCTTTTGCAGGTTTGGTCCAATTTATTGATTTTGATTGTGTTTTTTATGTCAATTTCACTCCAAAATTGTGGATCATGTTGCTAGGAAGCACTCTTGACCCAGTGGTATTAGTCTCTTATCAAACTATCACAAAGGTACATGGATCATGGTCCATGTTTGTTCCACCAATCAGGATAAAATTTTTCAATTTACTTCTTGTGAGTTTGGTAATCCTCTTTTGCACCAATTTTTTGAGTCTTGAACAACTTTCAAGGGCTGACCATCAAAATTTCCAATTTTCAGAGTTATGGCCTCTTCTGCCAAAATATGGTTTTTGACAGTTTTTTGCTCTTTCAGCTAAATTTGATGGTAATATTTGCTACTTACCCAACTCATAGGTACTAAAATGAATCTATGAACAAAAACGGACAAAATAATGAAAATAAAGGTGAAATGGATGGTGGGATAGTACTATACAAGCATCAAGAAATATATAAATGAAATTCTTTTTGTATCTCGCTCACAACTCTCTTTTCCTATCAAGAGTAGATCTAGCAAGTCCTCAACTTCCAGCCTCTACCAAGCACTAAACCCTCTAGTTGCTCGATTGCTCATGTGTAAATGAAATGGATAAAAAAATCTACGGAAAAGAATGCTACTTTTATGACTAGGTCACTCACCACATAAGCATCACTCCCTAGAAATGACACCAATGTTAGCGGGTCGCCATGATGGACGCCTATAGCCTTAGTTGTCTAGCACTAACATAATGTCAATACTCAAGGAAGCGACTTGGTATGGGCATAGAGGCTCTTTGAGGGTGTCAACTTCAAGAAGTGAACCTATGAAGCTAAGCTATCATAAGCACTAGAAAATATATCATTCGCTACTCTAGAAAATATGCATATGTCTTGTCTCACTGCCCTAGCTTATCATGTCATTTTGTAGACCAAACAATTTTGAAATGCAACAAAACTTTAGGAGGAGGTATAATAGGCCTAGGGACACTATCCTACAAAGTCTAGAGGTTATCTGACAAGGTACAAAAATTTCAATTCATCATGGTCTAGGTCATGAAAATTGCAATAGAACTATCTAGAAAGATTGCTCTATGGTCTAGGATCACTCTTCTATGGTCAAAATGTCAAAAAACAACCATTCTTGTACTAAAAAAAAGGATTATCTTGCAAAAAGGTAGTTGTGAACCACAAAAAATTTGAGAATGAATATACTTAACTAAAAGAACAAGAGACAATGAACACAATGCACGTTTTGGAATTGAATTCCGATTACCAAGGCTGGAGAAAAATTGATTATAAGATGCTGTTGAGTTGCCACTCTCAGTCGTACATATAGTGCTTAGTCCAAAACCTTAGATAATCTTATAAAAAGGTCTATTCAAACTAGAAAATTTAAACTTTATAGCTAGGGCTTCCAGCTTGGCCAATGGTCAGCTTACAAGGCTGTTTAGTTCACGACAAAAGCATTATAACTCAAGTTTAAAAAATTATAGCTCAACAACCATGACTTCTCTCTTATACAAACTTTTTTTGGAGAAATAATAATTACATCAAATTTATGGGCTTTGTGGCGGTGTAGAAGTACACTCAATAGATAATTCTACTAACATAGTCCTCCAATCCATTATCCTTTGGGTATCTTGCTCCCTAGTTTCAACAAGAAGTACATTATCGGATTTTCTTATTAGTCCATCTATGCCAAACCCTATATTCTATGGGTATCCATTGCAATTGTAACTCAACCTCATAGGTCACGCATTCATATTTGCTTAAGGGACTTTCCTTCTCCTTGGGCATGGGCTCCTTCAAGGCATTCATGTTCACAAGAGGGCATTTACATTCTTTGATGTCCTCTTCAAGTTGCATCAATGTGTTGTTTACATCTGAAGTGTCCTTTTGATATGCTTATTGTTGACAACAAGAATCCTTAGCGTACCATTCTTCCTTACAAAGAGGAAGAGACAATGAAAGAGAGAGAGAGAGAGAGAGGGATGAAATGATATATTAACGTCTTCAAAAGTCCAAAACGACCTATGAGACAAAAGAGTTCACAAATAGTGAATCTGATATAATGTCTGTGTCAAATACTGAAAACTAAAAACACTAAAATTGAACTAGGATAAAGTGAAATGGAACAAAATGATATGGGATGAAATGAAAGTTGAGATACTGGAATCAAGATCCTATCCTATGATATACAGCATCGGTCTTTGGCGAAGCTCATCAATGTCCTCCTCAGCGAGTATTTTGAATTGGTGTTTCCCATGTCGCGCTAGAAAAATCTAGACCATCTGATGTAGCTTCCATCAATGTCTTGATGACCCTCACAGTCATGGGCCTCTCAATCTCCCAAGCTTAGTGGACATGTTAGTCATTGTACCTCTAGTACAGGTGGACTTTGAAGTTTGTTGTGATACCTCCTCATCTAAATGTCGTGTATGAAGTTTGAAGAAATTAGTGATCTCCCTTAAGGAGTGTCTCATACTGTTTGATCTCCTCAAGAGGCTCTCCCTATGTCTATGTAGCTCCAATCAAAATAGCCCAAGGCATCTCTGATCCTGATATCTCATAACTTTGGTGAGTGGTCCAGAAACCTCTCTGAATAGGCAGTGGAAACAGCCTCACATTTCATAGTAGACTGGGCAACGACATATGTGATATGGCTCTATCTCTAGATCCATATGTCATAACTGACAAATACTGGCCTCTGTTGGTACTCCTTTAAATCTATTAGCCTCAATCTCTAACTGATGTGATGATATGCGTATATGTCCAATAGCACATAGTAATCCATGGGATAGATGAGTGTCCATGTAGGCGGGTCTGGTCATAAAACCATCCTCTATAAGCTCAAGGAGATGCTCTTTGTAGAAAGCCATCTTTGTGCCAAGCACACACATAGGCTGTATCCATGTCCTTCTAGTGTCTAATTGAATCAAGTCCTGTCTAATGAGCTGAGTGATCTCGATCAGTGTGAGTGTCAAGGATAGTGTGTCCAACAAATACTAGAAAGGGGTTAATCTATCCATGTCAAAACCATAGAACCAAGTTTTCATCTGTGCATACCAACAAGAGGTGTCTCCTTGTGAGGCAAGATGTGGAGAAGACTCCAAAGCTAGATGGGCATGTCTGTCTCTAGGGAGATCCCATACATTGTGTATGAAAAAAATGGATCTAGTAAGTGCCTCGTTGACCAGTGGGGGATCAGCTCAGGGTGTCCATTAGGAAATATATAAGATAACACGTGCGCATAAAATAAGGGATTTAATTGAGAAAGGGAAAATTTTCATACAAAAGGGCTAGTTTTTTTACAAAAATGCATACATAAGGGGTAAATATAATACTTGAAAATATACATTCAAGGAATATTTAAATACCTCTTGTTTGCACATGATATATGCAATTTTTACATAGTAGACTCCCTGAGGGGAGCAACAAGCTCTGCTTGGATAACCTCATGTAGTACAGAGGCCTTAGCCCTTATCATCCGAGAAATCATAGAGACCAGAGGACTCTCCATGCAGATCCATCCATTAGTATTGTGAGTCTGACTATGGAGGTCCACTGAGATGGCCCCCATATTTGCACCCCATAAAGTATAGTTGATGTGACCAAAGTGTTAACAAACCATAGTTTCGTTTGAGATTCCTCAAATTGAACTTCCAAACACATCCTCTCCATCTTTCCTAAAGCTGCATACGCTCTTGCTAGCCTAGCCTTTGTTTCTCTCCTCAAAGAAACCATTGGGCCACTAAAGACCACACCAAGGTAAGTGTATGCATTTGTAAACTCCACTGTCTCTTGACCATATGCAAAGGTAGCTGCACATTGCTTGACCCACTATGGTGTAGTGTTGAACACCATAACCTTGGGCTTTCCAAGATTCACCAATAAGCCGCTATCACTAGAAAATGTATGCAATGTATCCAAATATGGTTGCATTCCCTCGGGTGAATTTGAGATCAACACAATATCAGCTGCATATAGTAGCAACGAGATCCAACTCCCTACTAACTATGCTCCTCTACGGTATGATTCTGCTCAATGTAGTTTGAAACCTCATCCACATAGATACCAAATAAAGTAGGGGAGAGTGGAAAACCCTGTTTCACCCCAATAGTGGATTGAAACACCTTAGACAGCCCCTCGTGAGTCCATGATCCCCCAAATCAGCTATGCGGGTACACCCATCTCTTATAACTTGCACATTAGTCGAGCTCTAGAGACTGGGTCAATTGCTTTGCAGAAGTCCACAAAAGTAAAATAAATCCTCCTACCATGTGATTTGCCCTCCTCAATAATATCTTTGAGTGTCAATATGTAATCAAGAGTAGAAAACCTCTTCTGAAACCTACGTATCTTGATGCTTGTATGCCTACTCTCCTTGTCCATCTATACAATTTATCCTCAAGAATAGATGCATATAACCTTGCCATGTGCCCAATCATAATGGTGAGATAGTTCCCATGCATCATTGGGTCTCCTGACTCTTGAGAATAGTTGACATACTCCAACTATCAAGAAAACCTTCACACATGGCTCAATTGAATATCATTTCAAGAAGTTCTGCAAGCATATATTTGGCATGTATAAAGTGCTTCACCACTAGTCCATCATGATCATATGCTCTCCCAATCCTCATTCTGTCAACATCTTTCTTCACCATCGCAATGGTGTAGATGCGGTGATCCATGAGTGCAAGGGAAGGAGATAAGGGGAAGGGGATGAGAGGAGACACCGAGGTGTTTTAGTGGAGCATTAGAGAGTCTATATTATCCTTATTATTTATACATCCAAAGAATACAAGAGGGTAGGCCCCTTCATTATTTATCCACTTGGACCACGAGCCACTGGCTTGTAACCCAACAATCTCCCACTTGAAGGACAATGTGGCCCAAGTGGATAAATAATGAAGGGGCTATTATTTCTTAATGTAAAAACCATAAATCATGATTGTAGCTTCACCCTACACTTATCAATCTCTATGCAATGTGCAAACCTCTCTGAGGCTAGGGCTCTTTGTTGAAGTATCCACTGGGTTTTCATCCGTGTGAAGTTTGATTCACTCAATGTGTTTGCTAGCCACTTTGACTATGAAAATGTAGCACTAGAGTCTAGTGTATACCAAGGTTTCCCACTAGACGCGATAACCACATAGCTTCCTTACTACAACTAAAAATTGCAACATAATTTGCCTCAGTTGTGGAAAATGAAGTGCAATTCTAGATACATGATCTCCAAGAAACTACCACTCTAACGAGAAAGAAAACATAACCAGATGTGGATCATCTAGTGTCCACACAATCCTCATAATCGAAATCAGCGTATCAAACTATGGATGCATCACTATTCCCAAAGTGTAAGCACCTGCTAGAAGAGTCCTTGATGTATTTCAAGATGTGATTCACTACTTTCCAATGCTTTTGCCTAGATTTTCCATAAACCTATTGACCACTACCACTGCATATGCAATGTCTAGCAATGTGCTAACCATGGCAAACATGAGACTGCCAATTGCCAAAGAATATGGTACCTTTGCCATCTCTTCCTTTTCAGCATCCAATTCGGGAAAATTGTGCTCCCAAAGTTTTTTGTATGTTGCCATTGCAGTAATCAATGATTTCCCCCCTTGCATATTAGAATGTTGCAAGATCTTCTAAATATATTCCTCATGTGAAAGTTCAAGTATGTCATGTTTGCGATCTCTCTTGATACACATACCAAGAAAGTGATGTGCATCGCCCAAATCTTTCATAGAAAACTGCTTGCTTAAGACATCCTTGAGAAGTGCAATCTCATCTATTGAATTCCCGGCTATGAGCATACCATCCACGTATAGAATTAGACTGATGAGGGGACCATTGTTAAACCTCTTTGTGTACAAGTAGTGATCCTCTTGGCTCCGTATGTAGCTATGCAACTAAATGTACTTATCAAACTTGATGTACCATTTTCATGAGTCTTGCTTTAATCCATACAAAGATTTCTTGAGTCTACACACTAGTTCTACCTGTGTTGGCTTCTTAGGCTTTATCACAAAACCTTCTAGATGTTTCATGTAGACATCCTCTTCAAGATCCCGATGAAGAAATGACGTCTTCACAAGACCAATTTCATGTCCTCAATGGCTACTAGGCCAAGCATAAGACGCAATGTAGTCATCTTGACCACTGGAGAAAATATTTCATCAAAATCCATGCCTTTCATTTTCTTGAACCCTTTAGCAACCAATCTAGCCTTATACTTAGTCTCATGATCATTCGTGATATAACTATTCTTGTACACCCATTTGCATGGCAATGGTGTAGCAGGCTACAACGTCACTTTCACAGGACACATAGTTAGTACAATTGGTATGTTCTAGTTCACACTAGACGGACTCTCTAGATGAGTTTTTTCATGTTTTAATGGAAGAGAGATTCGACAAATGGTGGAGCTTGCTTATCTCCATGTGGATTTTAGAACTAGCTTGGACAAGTGGTGGAGCTTTGCTTTTTTACTCTTCATAATACAATGATGTATAGGTTGGTTACATGGTGAATCTTAAGGCCAAACCTCCCATCTTACTAGAGATGATAGGTTGGACAAGTGGTCAACCTTCTATCATTTCTCCATGCCTATAATTAGACAATTAGTAGAACTAGCATCTTTTTATGTTGTCTAGAGCTGAGCTTGGACAAGTAGTGGACCTTGCTACTCTCTTCCCTTGGATTATTAGTTTGAAGACTCATTATATATACTTGCTTAGATCTATATAATTACTCATTAGTTAGGTTACAAGTGGGTATGTAATTTGTTAGCCTCAAGGGACTTTGAATATTGAATAGTAAGAAAGTCAAGTGCTGGTTTGAAGATCTTTTGCTTATCTAAACTAGACTCTAACTCAATAATAAGTTTCATAAGTTCCACGAATTGTCCTATCTAGGCTCCAAAAGAGTCTTAATTGGTTTGTGCTAGATTATAACTTCCTTGATGGGGTAGAATCCTAGAAAAATGAGGCACTATAAGTTTTACCTTAGCTCAAATGGATTTTTCACTTAAACTTGATTGCAATTTGGCTATCTAGTCTTTGTCTCGATGGAGTTTAACACTAGATACATAGTAGTGATATTTAAGCTTCATGTCTCTTCACTTGATCGAGATATGAGACCATACTTTCAAGGTCACCACTTGTCTTACCTAAAGACCAATGTGAGACATGGGAGCAAGAAAGCCATCCGATATTGTTTTAAGGACTATTACATAGGCAATCAATAACTTAAGTAAAGCAAAAAGACTTGGATCTTTCACAATTAATAACTTAAGTAAAGCCAAAAAGACTTGGATCTTTGACAGTTTTTTTCAAACTAAAAAAGCACAATCTCATGCTAACAAAACTATAAATCACAATTGAAAGGTTTGAACAAGAAAAAGATCAACAATCTTAATAAGAAGGATAATTTTCATTTCATTTGATGATTACAAACTAAAATAAAGTCTCTCAAGAAATTGATAAACAAAAAATGTAGGTGACTGCTTCATTATTTTGAGCAAAAATATCAAAATCTCTATTGATTGAGCTCCATCTAGTAGTATCCTTTGTAAGATCCTGCAAGAAGGAATAAAAAGAAATATTTGTTAGATACCATGCACATGAGTGTTCAAGCATGTGTATCAAGAATATATGACATGTCACTAGTACCTTAGGGTTGCTTTCTATCCAGCCTTAGAAGATTGTTCTCAGCTTTCACCTTATTTATATAAGCCTTTGCTGTGGTTGCCTTCAAAACTCCTTTTGTGTTACAACCCAATTGCCTAGCTAAAGTGGTCAATTGTGACGCCTTCATGCTTTCAATGGGTGTACGCTCCTTTGCCAAGATCTCTTGTATTTGGGCTCTTCTCATTTCATTGCGGTGGCTTGTGTCACTTGCATCTTCAATGATAGTTTCATCTCTGTCACCTTTTGCAGGTGGTATTCTTCTTGTAAAGAACACCTTAGCTGACCAAACATCATTTTTCTGCTTCCAATACTCCATGATTTGTTTGTATTCACTATCATTTGTCACTATAGGTTGTCCATAACGATTAGAAGCAATTAAATCACGCACATCCCTTCTCTCATCAAGCTGAATCAAGTATGGCAGTAGCTCCTCCAAGAGCATATTGTCAACCATCTTCTCAGCATCAAATTGTGGTGGAAAAATGCAATTGTTTGCTGGTGAAATACATCCCTTGTAAGGAGAGTCATCAATAAGCACTGTTCTTTGTGGATCACATTCAAACCCCATGGCAATTTTGGCTAGAGGCTTGAACATTGCCTCAACGTTTGGATTGTCGGGTCTAAACAATTTTTGAGTTTGAGCGGTGTAGCAAACATCTTGCGACCAAATTGCAAAGAAAGGCAATGTATCCTCAGCTAAGTTGTTTAGTGCTGCAAGGATTTGATACACATTATTCCTAGTAGCTGTCGACCAAATTGCAACATTAAACCTTTGTAAAATAGTCTTCAAGAATTGGATGCAACCTGGCCTGAGTATAATATATCTTTTTGAATCCATTTGCACTGAGTTGTGGTGTGAGGATGGTTGAGGGGAACGTTTCAACAATAGACCATTTAAATCCAATATAATTGTAAGCATGGATTTCTCAACATCTACGCTACATGACGTAGTACCAATTGGCAATAGCTCGTGAGTGGACTTTTCAGTCTCTTTTGATGTATGTTGCATTTTTGAAGCATCGATTTCTTGGTTCTCATTATTGGAAGCTTGCTCAAGTTGCACAACACTAGACTCTAGTATAGAAATATCATCCATCTTGGGCACTTTAGAAACCATAGAATCTATGGATTCTATAGTTGTTGACTGAACCATAGGAGCATTATCCATCCCAGTTTGTGAATCTAAGAAAACACACACACAAATGGTATCTCAAAACCACTAGAATTTTATTCACCATATTTATATGTAGAACTCCTAGTAAGAAATTTATTTAAGGTAAAGTCGTTGTTAGAATCCTTGCAACCATTTTCAGCATTCGTACACCAAACACCACTTGTCTAAAATACAATCTACTAACTCAACATTTTCCATCCTACACTTTATTAAAGATGAGTACTTAAAGTGAAAACTAAAAGCCACCCTTGTTGAGGAAACATGGATACAAGGTCCACCAAATGTCCAACCTAGACTACAAGAAAATAATTAGAGATTTGGCTTAGATTTGGATTCAAAGGCCACCACTTATTCAAGTAAGATAACTCCACTTGTTTAAGACAGTAATGTTTGAAGCCCCACCACTTGTCCAACCTAGACATTGATTAAATTTTGGTAAGATTTATCACAAATCTAGAGTAGAATCAAGATTCTATGGCCAAGGTAGTCAAATATGTTAGACAACACACAAAGCATAAGAGCACTCTAGATTCTCGTTGAGCATAAACTAAACAATAATCAAATGTTATATTCACTTGAGATTTCATCCATGAAAAATGAAAATGATGCATGTACTTGAGATTTCCATCCATGTACAATACTTTACAATGTCAAGTAAAGTTATAGTCAGCAAACAACTCTTCTCCTGCTTCAACTTGACAAATAGTCTCAATGCATACATGGCCATATTCTTCTGACTTGATGTGTGAAGAGGTGCATTTATGCCAAGGTGGCAAATTTGGATCAAATGTATAGCGTACGTTGGGACAGACATTTGTACTGTGAGAACTATTTATATAGCCCGACACGTTTCCTTCTTCTACACAACCAATAATGTATGATTGATCTTCCTCTTCTTCTATGTTTGGATCCTCTAGAAGAGAATATTTATAAGCTCTTGGAAATATTTTGCATATCTTTTTCCAGTCTTGAAATCTATACTTATGCCCTCCATAGTTTAGAATAGTCAAACCACTTTCCAGGGTAGTATGCACAAATAGCCCATAACCAGCTCCTTCAATACATGAAAGTCGCACTTCAAAATCCACACCGTTAATATGGAAAATTACATCTTTGGGAATAGGAAAAGTTGGTGTCCCAAAAGGATCTTCATGCCAATCATAGTGTGAAATACATCTAGTTTTTATATCACTTAACTCCTTTGTGTCTGCAAAAAGAAGAAAATATTATGCATAAAATAATGACAATATCAAAGAAAGATATCATTATTTTATAGTCCAATAGGTCCATTGTATGGAAGACTTAGAGTGCCTCTTACATGGTGCCTCCAAGGTTTCCAAAAAATAAAATCATTGGAAAAAAAAGGCCACTGTGTCTCCAATCTATTGCCCATTTGAAGCATAGAGAGAACCAAGGTCCACCACTTGTCCAAGCTAGACATGGAGCATTGACACAAGATCCAACAAAAGTAGTCTAGCCTCCTCATCCATCTCTTTTTTCTTGTAGCCTAGAGGGATTAGTTTCAAGGTCTATCACTAGTCAAAAACTACACATAGAACATTGATACAAGGTTCCACCACATGTGAAACCTATCATCTCTAGTAGCATGGATGGTTTGATATCAAGGTTCATCGCGTGTCCTACCTATACTCTATTGTAGCATATAGATTCTGGTTTGGTGGTACTACACTTGTCCAAACTTGGCTTGTTGTTGATATCTGGAGGTAATCAAGGGTCCTCCACTTGTCCAAGTTAGGCATATAAAACAATTGCAAGGTCCACCATGTGTACAACATATGATTGATTATAGCATGCATGGTCTTATTTCATGGGCAACCATCTTCTCTCCAACATGTGTCCAACCTCGGCTCCATTGAAGCATGGAGAGAAGCAAGGTCCACCACTTATCAAAGCTATTATTTTCTCCCAGTGCTTTCAAAACCCATAATACGTTGTACATGGGGGGGGGGGGATTCTTGTTTCAAGGTCCACCCTTGGCTAAGATTGGATCCATTGAAACATAAAGAGAAGCAAGCTCTACCATTTGTCCAAGCTAGGAGCCATTGAAACATGAAAACCCCATAATATGTTGTATACGGGGGGCAAAGCTCCACCACTTTTCTAAGCTAGGATCCATTGAAACATGGAGAGAAGCAAGCTCCATTGTTTGTCTAAGCTAGGCTCCATTGGAACATGGAGAAAACAAGCTCCACCACTTGCCTATTATTGCATAGAGATTCTGGTTTGAAGGTCCACCACTTGTCCAACCTTGCCTTCATGTATGGAGATAATCAAGAGTGCAATGCTTCTCTAAGCTAGGGACATAAAAGAGTTTCAAGGTCCACTACATATACGATCTATGATGGGTTGTAGCATGGGAGGTTTCATTTTAAGGTTGACCACTTCTCCAGCTCCGCTTGTCCAACCTCAGATCCATTGAAGAATGGAGAATAAAGGTGTACCAACTCTCCAAAATAGGCAAGACAATCTCTATAAAACCCATGAATTGTTAATATATGCTATGCTGTGGAGTTTTGTTTGAAGTTCCACTCCTTATCCAAGCTACAATCCATTGAAGCATGGAACTAAGTAAGATATATCTCTAGTCCAAGATAGGATCCATTGAAACATAGAGAGAATCAAGGTCCACCACTTGTCCAAGCTATGCATGGGTAATTGATATAAGGACCACTACGTTTTCACCTATACTATGCTCTATCATGGATGGTTTCATATCCCACCAATTTTCCAACCTATTTAGTAGGTTGTATTATGGGGGTTTGGTTTCAAGGTACTTCACTTGTCTAAGGTGGGTTCCATTGAACCATGGAGAGAAACTATGTCTACCACTTGTCCGAAATATGCTCCTTTAAAACATAAAAACAAGGTCCACCACTTGTCCAAGCTAAAGTTTCTCTCCATTGAAGCATGGAGAGAAACAAGGTCTACCACCTGTCCAAAATATGCTCCATTGAAACATAAAAGCAAGGTCCACCACTTGTCCAAGCTAATATAACAAATGGGTGTTGGTTACAAGGTGTACCACACTTGTCTAAACTAGTCTTCATGCAAGGTCTACCACATGTCCAAGCTATATGAGCTTGTTTTGAAGGTCTACCACACCTCTTGAAATTAGGATCCATGTAAGGTCCACCTTTTGTCAAGCTATGCATTTAATGAGTACTAAAACTAAGTAAATTGCAGTACTTAAATACCTTTCCAAAGCTCATTAAGATTTTGGTCTCTAAGGCCGGCCACCACCACATGTCTAATCTATGCTCTAATTGATTACTTATGCTAGTTCTCAAAGTCCAAACATAAGCTCCCTTCTAGCAAGGTTAGTTTAAATTTAGGCTCCAGCACCTGTCTAAGCTAGGTTCAATTTATGAAGCATCACCATTTAACCATGCTACGATCTAATGTATCATATCAAGGGGGTATTGATAAAAGGTCCAAAACTTATTGAGTTCAAGCTCTTAAGTAATTAAGTCTTTGTGAGTATTAAATGTTATAGTTTTAGTCTACAGATCCACCATTCAAAAACTCAAGTAATTTACTATTTACATTCAAACCTTGAATGCTTGAGATAAAAAATACAAACTCAATCAATACTATATAAAAGCAAAATCTAACATTAAGAGTATCAAATCAGTAACAAGAAACACTAACATGCACAAGAAACTCAAAACATACGTGTCTCCATTTCCAAAAAGTCCTCCATTGACAGAGGATGGTGTTGTTGTTTCTTCTTCTTCTCTTTGTGGAGAGCACTCCTCTGTAACAGGCACAATGTCGCCTGATTGCGAAGTGGATTGTTGAAGTCCAGCCCATTTTTCTATATCTTCATGAGACTTAACAAAGTCTAGCAGCATGGTCTCCACGCTTTTTGCCTCCTCCACACTATCAATTAAGCAATATAACTTCTTTTTTCTGTTGTATTCCTTCTTGTGCAACCAAGGAGCCATCACCAAAAACATCAACAAGCTTGCGGTCTTCAAAACAATATGTACGAATGTAGTGCTTGACCAAAGCTCTTTTTTTGGCCTCCAAATATTGCAAATCTGACATATCGTTATCTGCTACTTGAAGAAGAGAACAATCAATTGGCATGGGATGTTCCTCTGATCTTCTTCTCAGGTCTTCAAATGCATTGCCTTGTCCCAAGAAGGCAATAACTGTTAGGAATTGAATTGCTCCTTTGCAAGGAGCTGATGGAAAGTGATGCAATGCACCACAACAATGGTAGCTCAGATTATCTCCCATGGCGTGAAAGGCACATTGCAATTTTGTGAAGTTAGTGAAATCCACAAATGCAAGAAAGACAAATCCAGGATCTGTTGACCCTCCAGCAATAGCCAAGATCCCATCCAAAGCATTGTTAAATGTCTCCTCACTCCACTTCAAATTGCCTCCAACGTTTTTTGTCATATCTAAAACACATAAGCCAATAGGCACTTTATTATTGAAGTGGCGCATCAAGTAGAGATTGCCTTCCATTTGTAGGCTCACCACATAGATTGACCATGGCAAATCTCTAGGCTCAGTTTTCTCCTTTTGAAGGTGAATTGCCCATTGCATGTATTTTATTGCTCCATCTGGAAAAGCCATTTTCTTTGTTCCACGCGTCAAACTAGATCTGATCCATTCCTCGCATAGCATTAAAATTGTTTTATAAACAACATCATTGATGTTATACATTTTGACCACCTCCTCCCAGTCTTTACATGGTGAAGACTCATTCAAATTGTTGAAGCCTTCAAGAAGTGCATCTTGAATCAATTTGTCTTGCTTCAACTGCTTGATTCGATCATACATGTCAGTTGCATCACCATCCTTTGCACTCTTTGACAGTAAAATCTTCTCATCTCTAATCTCTTCTTGAATAGTCTTTACCTCTGATTCCTCAAGGCCACAAAGGTATCTAAATACATTTTTGGGGTTTCTTATTCTCCTCTTCTAGATTTTCAATGATTTCTATCCAGCAATCATAAACTAAATCAGAGTACGTGACCATGTGTGCCTGTTTAGCAATCCAACTTGCTGCTGCACTCATTCTTGCCAATCGAAGAAAAGCCAAAAAAGAAATAGAGAAATAATTAAACTATTGAGCAAGATTTGTTAATTAAACACTATCAAAAAGACAAAGAAAATAACTTACATCCCATCCGGCACGAGATGCATGTCCCCTCTGCAATTCCACTTGCTGCCTTTGGGGTCGTCCTGAGAAGATCCATTGACTCCGTAAATGTCTCAATATTTGGCTGTAAGGTTGCTTGACATACAATGCCTGAGCCTCCTCATTTACAATGGCAGATATAGCAGTTGCAACAAATGGAGGAGCATTCACAACAATGCGAGCCTTTCTAAATTTATACACGCTAATCAGTCTTTCAAAGATCTCTTTGTTGTTTTGTTCATTGTGAAGCAAAACTTTTGCAGCATAGATTGAATGCTGCCCATCAAGAATCCAATAATGATAATCTTTAATTTTTTGCTCCTCTACCTCTTCTACTGCCAAAGGAGTACCCTTCTTTGATTTTGCATTTCGAACAGGCATCAAATATGCACATGCTGCAGGCTTGGTCGTACTCCGTGAAAATCCAAATAACACACTTTCAGCGTGTTTTTTATCCATAATACGTGCATTATAGTGATCAGGAGCAAGCCAACAATTTTGAATAGGGATATCAAATTCCCTATATTGGAAAGGAAAATAATTTATGTACTTATTCATTCCACCTGTATCTTTTTCTTGTCCTTTCATGGCCTCAGCTTCTAAAACATCTGGATCCACAATTCTCATCTTTGACATTGAACCCTCTGTTGATGAGGATGCCAAAGATGCCTTGTCTACATCCAAAATGGAACTAGTTCGCTTAGCTTCTACTTTCTGCACTTTTGCTTGCTTCTTTGTGGATGGTGGTCGTGAAGCTTTCACCTTTTTTCGTTGTAGTGTGGCAATGATGGAGCTTTGAAGTTGATCTGCTGTGATATTTGGATTTGATTCTGCAAACTTCCATCCTCAAGAAAACATTGTCTCTTCTTTGTTTCTAGACATGCGCTCCAATGCATATGCTCCTGGAGATAGTTGAAATTCTAGATTCATTGGAACTAGAATGTCAATGCATTCCACCTCTGGATGACTATCAACTACAGAGACAGATGCTTCCACAACTTGTCCAACATCTTCAAACAAGCTGTCATTCTCCTTTTTGGCAATAAATAGATGCACCTTATGAAATTGTGCACCCTCTATACCATGTATGTCCAAATACCATTTCCTAAGATCATTGCAAGTATAGTCAACTGAGACAGCAAACCTTGCAACCTGTTTTTTTGGAGCCATCTTTCCTGAAACAAAAAAAACCAAATGTTATTTTAACATATACTTTTTTGTAATGGATTAAGTTTGTGTGAATACAAGTTCCACCACTTGTTCAAGCTAGATCTAAGCAAGTATACATAGTGATCATTTAAGCTAGTAAACTAAGGGAAGGGAGAAGTAAGGTCCACCACTTGTCCAAGCTCAGCTCTAGACAACATGGAGAGATTCGAGGTCTAATAATTGTCTAATATAGGCTAGCTATATTGAAACATAGAGAGAAGCAAAGGTCCACCACTTGTCCAATCTAGGGTCCATTGAAACATGGAGAGAAGGATGCTCCACCATTTGTCCAAAATAGGCTCCATTGAAACATGAAGAGAAGCAAGATGCACCATGTCTTTGAGATGCTAGGCTCCATTGAAATACCTTAAACCCATGATATTTTGTATATGTGGGGTTTAAATTCAAGGTCCACCACTTGTCTAACCTATTATCCCTAGTAGCATGAGTGGTTTGGTCTCAAGATTCACCACTTTTCCACTCTATGTCATTATATTAAGAAGATTTGGGTGTTAAGGTCCACCACTTGTCCAACCTATAGGGCTATATCTTAAATGGTACTATTTACCACCCCTTGGAATGCACATGATGGGTTTTACATAGGGGTATGGTTCCAAGGTCCACCACTTGTCCAAGCTAACTCTATTGAAACATAGAGAGAATCAAAGGTCCACCACTTGTCCAAGCTAGGCTCCATTGAAACATGGAGAGAAGGATGCTCCACCATTTGTCTCCAAAATGCTAGGCTCCATTGACATATCTTAAACCCATGATATTTCGTACATGGGGGGTTTACATTCAAGGTCCACCACTTGTCCAACCTATTATCACTAGTAGCATGAGTGGTTTGATGTCAAGATTCACCACTTTTCCACTCTATGTCATTATATTAAGAAGATCTGGGTGTTAAGGTCCACCACTTGTCCAACCTATAAGGCTGTATCTTAAAGGGTATTCTTTCTCACCACTTGGAATGACCATGATAGGTTTTACATGGGGGTTTGGTTCCAAGCTCCACCACTTGTCCAAGCTAACTCTATTGAAACATAGAGAGAAGCAAAGGTCCACCACTGGTCTAAGCTAGGGTCCATTGAAACATGGAGAGAAGGATGCTCCACCATTTGTCCAAGATAGGCTCCATTGAAACATGAAGAGAAGCAAGCTGCACCATGTCTCCAAGATGCTAAGATCCATTGAAATACCTTAAACCCATGATATTTTGTACATGGGGGTTTTACATTCAAGGTCCACCACTTGTCCAACCTATTATCTCTAGTAGCATGAGTGGTTTGGTCTCAAGATTCACCACTTTTCCACTCTATGTCATTACGTTAAGAATATCTGGGTGCTAAGGTCCACCACTTGTCCAACCTATAAGGGTATATCTTAAAGGGTATTCTTTCTCACCACTTGAAATGTCCATGATATGTTTTACATGGGGGTTTGGCTCCAAGGTCCACCACTTGTCCAAGCTAACTCTATTGAAACATAGAGAGAAACAAAGGTCCACCACTTGTCCAAGCTAGGCTCCATTGAAACATGGAGAGAAGGATCCTCTACCATTTGTCGAAGCTAACTCTATTGAAACATGGGGGGTTTACATTCAAGGTCCACCTCTTGTCCAACCTATTAACGCCAGTAGCATGAGTGGTTTGGTCTCTAGATTCACCACTTTTTCACTCTATGTCATTATATTAAGAATATTTGGGTGTTAAGGTCCACCACTTGTCCAACCTATAAGACTATATCTTAATGGTTATTCTTTCTGACCACTTGGAGTGACCATGCAAGGTTTTACATGGGGGTTTGGTTCCAAGGTCCACCACTTGTCCAAGCTAACTCTATTGAAACATAGAGAGAAGCAAAGGTCCACCACTTGTCTAAGCTAGGGTCTATTGAAACATGGAGAGAAGGATGCTCCACCATTTGTCCAAGATAGACTCCATTGAAACATGAAGAGAAGCAAGCTGCACCATATCTCCAAGATGCTAGCCTCCATCGAAATACCTTAAACCCACGTTATTTTGTACATGGGGAGTTTACATTCAAGATCAACAATTTGTCCAACCTATTATCGCTAGTAGCATGAGTGGTTTGCTCTCAAGATTCACCACTTTTCCATTCTCTATCATTATACTAAGAATATTTAGGTGTTAAGGTCCACCACTTGTCCAACCTATAAGACTATATCTTAATACTTATTCTTTCTCACCCCATGAAAGACTATATCTTAATGGTTATCACTAGCTATTATTGCTAGTAGCCTGAGTGGTTTGGTCTCAAGATTCACAAATTTTATTAAGAATATTAGGGTGTTAAGGTCCACCACTTGTCCAACCTATAAGGCTACATCTTAAAGGTTATTCCTTCTTACTACTTGGAGTGACCATGATAGGTTTTACATGGGGGTTTGGTTCCAAGGTCCACCACTTGTCCAAGCTAACTCTATTGAAACATAGAGAGAAGCAAAGGTCCACCCCTTGTCTAAGCTAGGGTCCATTGAAACATGGAGAGAAGGATGCTCCACCATTTGTCCAAGGTAGGCTCCATTGAAACATGAGGAGAATCAAGGCAACCACCATGTCTCCAAGATGCTAGGCTCCATCAAAAAACATTAAACCCACGATATGTCGTAGATGAGGGGTTTACATTCAAGGTCCACCACTTGTCCAAGCTATTATTGGTAGTAGCCTGAGTGGTTTGGTCTCAAGATTCACCACTTTTCCACTCTATGTCATTATATTAAGAATATACGCGTGTTAAGGTCCACCACTTGTCCAACCTATAAGGCTACATCTTAAAGGTTATTCTTTCTCACCACTTGGAGTGACCATGATAGGTTTTACATGGGGGTTTGGTTCCAAGGTCCACCACTTGTCCAAGCTAACTCTGGTGAAACATAGAGAGAAGCAAAGGTCCACCCATTGTCTAAGCTAGGGTCCATTGAAACATGGAGAGAAGGATGCTCCACCATTTGTCCAAGGTAGGCTCCATTGAAACATGAGGAGAAGCAAGGTGCACCATGTCTCCAAGATGCTAGGCTCCATCGAAAAACATTAAACCCACGATATGTCGTAGATGAGGGGTTTACATTCAAGGTCCAACACTTGTCCAAGCTATTATTGTCGTAACTGAGTGGTTTGGTCTCAAGATTCACCACTTTTCCACTCTATGTCATTATATTAAGAATATGCGCGTGTTAAGGTCCACCACTTGTCCAACCTATAAGGCTACATCTTAAAGGTTATTCTTTATTACCACTTGGAGTGACCATGATAGGTTTTACATGGGGGTTTGGTTCCAAGGTCCACCACTTGTCCAAGCTAACTCTATTGAAACATAGAGAGAAACAAAGGTCCACCACTTGTCCAAGCTAGGGTCCATTGAAACATGGGAGAAAAGGATGCTCCACCATTTTTCCAAGTAGGCTCCATTGAAACATGACGAGAAGCAAGCTGCACCATGTCTCCAGGATGCTAGGCTCCATCGAAATACATTAAACCCACGATATTTCGTAGATGAGGGGTTTCATTCAAGGTCCCCACTGTCCAAGCTATTATTGCTAGTAGCCTGAGTGGTTTGGTCTCAAGATTCACCACTTTTATTACGAATATGTGGGTGTTAAGGTCCACCACTTGTCCAACCTATAAGGCTACATCTTAAAGGTTATTCTTTCTTACCACTTGGAGTGACCATGATAGGTTTTACATGGGGGTTTGGTTCCAAGGTCCACCACTTGTCCAAGCTAACTCTATTGAAACATAGAGAGAAGCAAAGGTCCACCCTTGTCTAAGCTAGGGTCCATTGAAACATGGAGAGAAGGATGCTCCACCATTTGTCCAAGGTAGGCTCCATTGAAACATGAGGAGAATCAAGGTGCACCATGTCTCCAAGATGCTAGGCTCCATCGAAAAACATAAAACCCACGATATGTCGTAGATGAGGGGTTTACATTCAAGGTCCCACTTGTCCAAGCTATTATTGGTAGTAGCCATGAGTGGTTTGGTCTCAAGATTCACCACTTTTCCACTCTATGTCATTATATTAAGAATATGCGCGTGTTAAGGTCCACCACTTGTCCAACCTATAAGGCTACATCTTAAAGGTTATTCTTTATTACCACTTGGAGTGACCATGATAGGTTTTACATGGGGGTTTGGTTCCAAGGTCCACCACTTTCCAAGCTAACTCTATTGAAACATAGAGAGAAACAAAGGTCCACCACTTGTCCAAGCTAGGGTCCATTGAAACATGGAGAGAAGGATGCTCCACCATTTGTCCAAGATAGGCTCCATTGAAACATGACAGAGAAGCAAGCTTGTGCACCATGTCTCCAAGATGCTAGGCTCCATCGAATACATTAAACCCACGATATTTCGTAGATGAGGGGTTTACATTCAAGGTCCACCACTTGTCCAAGCTATTATTGCTAGTAGCCTGAGTGGTTTGGTCTAAGATTCACCACTTTTATTAAGAATATTAGGGTGTTAAGGTCCACCACTTGTCCAACCTATAAGGCTACATCTTAAAGGTTATTTTTCTTACTACTTGGAGTGACCATGATAGGTTTTACATGGGGGTTTGGTTCCAAGGTCCACCACTTGTCCAAGCTAACTCTATTGAATTATAGAGAGAAGGCAAGGTCCACCCTTGTCTAAGCTAGGATCCATTGAAACATGGAGAGAAGGATGCTCCACCATTTGTCCAAGATAGGCTCATTGAAACATGAGGAGAAGCAAGGTGCACCATGTCTCCAAGATGCTAGGCTCCATCAAAATACATTAAACCACGATATGTCGTAGATGAGGGGGGTTTACATTCAAGGTCCACCACTTGTCCAAGCTATTATTGCTAGTAGCCTGAGTGGTTTGGTCTCAAGATTCACCACTTTTCCACTCTATGTCATTATATTAAGAATATACGCGTGTTAAGGTCCACCACTTGTCCACCTATAAGGCTACATCTTAAAGGTTATTCTTTCTACCACTTGGAGTGACCATGATAGGTTTTACATGGGGGTTTGGTTCCAAGGTCCACCACTTGTCCAAGCTAACTCTATTGAAACATAGAGAGAAACAAAGGTCCACCCTTGTCTAAGCTAGGGTCCATTGAAACATGGAGAGAAAGGATGCTCCACCATTTGTCCAAGATAGGCTCCATTGAAACATGAGGAGAAGCAAGGTGCACCATGTCTCCAAGATGCTAGGCTCATCGAAACATTAAACCCCGATATGTTCATAGATGAGGGTTCATTCAAGGTC
>NC_140935.1:13851145-13873375 GCF_014529385.1 Adiantum capillus-veneris
GAATGAAGCCGTGAGCACTCGAAGGAAAGGATGTTTGCTTGATACTGGTGAAGAACTAGGCAATGGGAAATGAAGCTTTGGCTTGAAGCCGGTGAGAAGCAATCAGCAAGGAAAGGATTCTTGCGAGCAAAAGCAGTAAGGCAAATCTCGGCAAGGGAAAGAGTGAAGTTTGGCAAGAGCAGATAAGCATAATTTCGGCAAGGAAAGATATGGCGAGTGAAGTTTGGCAAGAGCAATCTGTTGGAGCTCGGCAAGCAATATCAGGGAGTTGGGCGGTTTAAGTAGCAAGATAAGGAGCGGTAAAAGGTAACGAGAGAGAGGAAAACATCGCTCTTTCTAACCATAATTGGAAATTACAAGGACATCAAGCAGAGGAAAATTTTATCGGATATGTACGTTCCTAATTCAGCTTCAATGCATCTAAAATGTCAGGCATAAAGTGAGAAATTTATAGTCGTGATCTGATTTGAGAGCAAATTTAAAAAAAAAAAAAACCTCTTCTCAAACACCATCAGTTGCCGTTAATGGCAAACATTTTGTAATCGAATTCACTTCGGCTAATCATTAACAGCTTAGAACATTCCGGTTGCAATTTTTGAAGCATTTAAGGTGTTTTCAGAGTCTTTCTTTGTGTCTTGGACCTACTCTCTTCGCACCTCCCCACAACCAGAGGCCCGACGCCTGCCGGCTCACGTTTCGAACACATATCCCCCTCGACATCTTTGTGAACCCGACGTGAAACGAGCTGGGGTGGAGGTAAAGTATGGAGATGACCAGAACAATTAAAAGCAGTTCATTGAAGAGATTTCAGTGCCAATGGATTGATAAAAATCTAACAGTTGCAGATTCCGAAAATGATGGAATTAGTTCAGGGATGTTTGCAGGAAGCGAAAGCCGTGCAGTTAAAAAAGCAAATTGATGATGTTTTAAGAGCTAGCACTTGATGTTGTTCGGGAGCAGTATTATAATTTTTCAAGGATATCATCCAGAAGGTTTTATTGCATGTTACAAATCTGAGATGAAGAACCAAAATGTTCCAGAACATCGGATGATTGCAGCTTTTGAGGAGGTTGTAAACTCGGATTTTTAAAAAGCAGGTTCAAGAACTGGCATAAGAATATCCCACATGGTGGGAGTACTTTGCAGAGGAATTTATTTACGAAAGCTCAAGGATACTAGATCGGGAAATAAAGGAGATTACTGAACGAAGTAAGGTTGTCTTCAGTAAAGATGAGGGGATCAGATGCAGATCCTCAACTATGATGATTTCTGGAGCATAATTTCTGCAAGAAGTAAATCCAAAGAAAATGTGGAGTTAAAAGTAGCAGATTCAATTTCAGAGGAGCTTATTTTGAGCAACGAAGACAAGTAAACGATGAATTTGATGTTGAAACGGGCTTATATGAATTTTTTTTCAAAGATTGCTCGCACGGACGCTACCTCTAATAATGGTTCCAATGAAGACATAGACTGTACGGTAAGTGGTCCACAAGTTGCTGACCTTGACATGGGTTATTCTGAAGGAGTTCATCAAGCAGATGAGCCTCTACAGGATATTTCTAAAACTATCAGCACTATAGGCGAGCAGGTTAACATGTTTGGTGCAGATGAGTGCATAAATAAAGCTATTATATACACAATAGCTGATGAAGTGACTAAATTGTGTGAACCCAGCACAGGATGAGCCTGAGGATGTCAATGAACCTATGATTGCTACTAACAATATGCTTGCAGATGTTGCTATCACAGAAGAGGAGGATATAATCGGTGAATTTTTGTCTAGATCTGATGGAGATGTTTATGGCAATATATAAGAGCTTTTTGATGCGTATACCTCTTCAGAGGGGTGCCAGATGAGCCTTTACAGTTCTATAATGTATTGCTAAGTGCAGATGAGGAAGTAGAGGATGATATGGATGAGTATGAAGATTGCTCGGATCATGCTGATTGTGAATAGATTATAGACAGGGATTTTACATCTATGCTTGTACATGGGCTGCATGAGGAGATAACTCCTATAGTTTTGATAAATGTTGAGACTTCCAAGGGTGATTTTCTCAAGGATGTTATGGATGAAGATCTACATGATAAAGCTGGTTTTCATGATCAAGCTTCAATCCCAACAGGTGAAAATTCATCTGATGATACAGGTCGAGAGACTCCCAAGGTTTTTTCGTGATGGCTATGAAGCTAGAGGGGGTGATGATGCTAAATCATCCTTGATACTGCATAAAATGCACAGGGTTTTTCATTTGCTTGGACAATGTGCCAGATGTGGCTGGATTTGGATGCTATTCCTACTGATGCTCGTTTCAGTGATGTCTTGGCTTCCAGTAAAAGGGAGTCATATTTCTTTAATGCTTACTGGTAACGAGCTTAAGTTGCCAAAAGTTTATGAGATGTGGGTGTTGCACTATGCAGATTCAATATGCATGGATACTGATCAGTATGCATAGTAATTTGCGTGCTATTTGAACCAGGTAGAATATTTGCACCAAAAATGCTTGATGTTGATTGATACAGGAAATGTATGCTCATGTGGATGTTATGTTGCTCCAATCTTGGGCAATTACTTATCATCCCATTTGATCTTGGGGTTACTAAAGTGCAAGTTGCAGATGCAGAGGATACCAAGGCCTGATGTAGCAGGCTGCGTGATGCAAGGTTTTTTGTTTTCTAGATTATGCTAAGTCAGAAGAGTGTTTCATTATGCGTTCAATAAGATTACATGGTTTGGCTTCCAAGTGACTTCTTTGGACAATTGATGAAGTTTTGAGTTGGTTCTGCTACCAGGACTTGAAGTAAAGGACTTGACGGCCATTCCGTGTGCAGACAGAGTAAGGAATACTTGAGCTTGAAAGTGTTCTCTTAAGAGAGCTTAATGGTCAATCCGTGTCCATCATGAACTGGAGCACTTGAGTCTGGCGGGGTTCACTAAGTAGGTTTTCCATAATTGAATGCTTTGAAGATACGGCCAATACGGTTCAGAGATTTTTGATGGACAGCTACCTAATGATTAAGCTAGAAAATTGATGATAGGGTATAAGCCTTATTTCATTTTTCATAATGTGAGTTTGATGATGGAAAAAATTTAAGGTACCTTTAGCAGATGCAGATTGAAGTGCAGTTGGCATAGACCGGAGGCTGTGCAGTTCAGAGGGGGTGGATGTCGTGCAGCTCCGCTTCCATGAAGAGAAAAAGAGCAGAGAAATGCAAGCTAAGCTTCTTTGAAGCCTACACATTTAATGGTCAGTGATCAGGGCTTGTTAACATGCCAAGTTTAATGATTAATGTATGCTAGATGCGGGCTTTAAAGGGCAACTGATGCCTTAATGATGCTAAAAAGACTATGCTTGAAGTGAGCACAGATGGGAGATTATGATCTAAAACTGTAGTGTTTAAAGTGCTCTACTGGCCTGTCTTTACGACTCCTCGATTGGAGCTACGGTGAAGAAGTTATGGTAGTTTAAAGTTCAAGTCGATTGCAGATCCGTACCGGATTGGGCAACTGCAGCTAAGGTGACAGAATTGAAATGAATGCACGGGCATGAAGTGCTCACTTTGTGGAGCACATCGATCTTTTTAGATCAGCGATCGGAGTTCAGGTTGTCAAGATATTAGCCGTTAAAGATTCACCAGGGACCGGCTCCGTACCAGTTCGGTCCGCTCGATCGATGTGCCATTTTGGAATTTTGAGCTGCAGCCAGGGTTTCAAATGTAGTAGAATAAGTTCTCGAGGTAGCAGTGCTTTGGTTGAGATGTATGCCGATGTGATGCACTTCAGAGAGCACAATAACTGCTTGAGTGGGTTTTTTTTTTTCTGGTTGTCTCTTGCTGTTCAAGACCTCGACGGACAATGAGTCTCATGATGAGATTGCTCAACATCGGCTACTCGAGAAATTTGTTGTGCCTTGCAAAATATTGGTCGATGTTTATGCCAAATTGGTGTGCCTTTACGAAAGCATGCCTGCTTGATAAGCATGCTTAATGTGGTGCCGTTACGAAAGCACCGAAAGCTCTGGATGAGCTCATTGTTCGCAATGTCGTCTCATGGAGTGTGTTGATTGGCCGGCATGTATGCCAAATGTGGTACCCTTATAAGGGCTATGGCCAACATGTATTCCCAAATGTGATGCCTTTACAAAGCCGAGGCCACCCAAATTAAGTTGGCCGTTACGAAAGCACCAAAAGCTCTTGATGAGCTCATTGTTCGCAATGTCGTCTCATGGAGTGTGTTGATTGGCCGGCATGTATGCCAAATGTGGTACCCTTATAAGGGCTATGGCCGGCATGTATGCCCAAATGTGGTGCCTTTACAAAAGCATTGCCTTGCTTGATAAGCATGCTTAATGTGGTGCCGTTACGAAAGCACCAAAAGCTCTTGATGAGCTCATTGTTCGCAATGTCGTCTCATGGAGTGTGTTGATTGGCCGGCATGTATGCCAAATGTGGTACCCTTATAAGGGCTATGGCTGGCATGTATGCCCAAATGTGATGCCTTTACAAAGCCGAGGCCACCCAAATTAAGTTGGCCGCCCACAGTATGCCGCCCATAAGGGCTTAAGGTTATTATTGTGTGTGAAGGGGGGAAATAGGAAAAAGGAAAGCATGGCGAGATGGCGCAGGCAGAAAACGGAAGGCGCAAGGAAGAAGGAGGCACTCGCACTGCGCTGTAGGTAGCTCGAATGAGCCGGACCAAGAAGACAAAAATGTTCAGCAACCTGAGGCGTTCGGATTTGGATCCATAATCGCCGAATTTGGTGCACTTGCATCCGTCGCATGCCACATCATCAAGTTGGATTTCCCACGCCACGTCAGTCATGGCGCCGTGACTGCGTGGTGGGGGCAAAATTTTACAGGACTAATTTAGGTTTTTCGACAACGAGAAAAAAGAGGGGAAGCAACGAGGAGGTGAAGACCACCAAGGCGAGCAGGTGAAGAGAAGAAAGGCGAGGTCTCTCTCTCTCTCTCTCTCTCTCTCTCTCTCTCTCATCTCTCTCTCTCTCTCTCTCTCTCTCTCTCTCTCTTGAAATGCAAACAACACCTTTGATGCATCTTGAGAATGAAGTTCAAGAATGTAAACGCTCTCTTGTGGACATGAATGTAGTGAAAGAGCGCTTGAGCAAAGTTGAGAGTGATCATGTATTGAAAGAGGAAACGATAGATACAATACGACATGATGTATGTGAGATGAGAAATGCATCCAAATCATGGGCTGATATATGTAAGGATAATGTGGTTTCTACATCTCCTATCACGCAAGCCTTGTCCAAGCAAAGAATGTAGAGAATGTGGACACTCAAGAATTGCAAGAACAACAAAAACGCTCAAAGAACATCGTCATTCGTGGAATCAAGGAGGAAAGCATGAAACACCCCAATCTCTTGCGGTTGCTATTGAAGAGTTTTTTGCTACACACTTTGCATGTCAGGAATCATGGCTTATGGTGCACATCGAGTTGGAAAACAAGGAGTCCCTCGCTCGGGAGAAAGACCTATTGTATGTACCATGGCTGATGAGGTAAAGAGAAAGATCATCCTTGACAATGGTTGGATCTACCTCAAAGGAACGGTTGTAATGTATATGAGGATCGCACTCTTATGCAACAAAATGTACGTCGCAAAGCATACGAGGAAAGAAGCAAGAAGGTTAAGGTATCATCTCAAGAAGAAAAGGCACTTGAGGAGGATGCAAGTCCACCCAACAAATAGGGACACATGATCTATGAGACCAACTCACGCTTGCGAATAAGCTTTTGGAATTGTAACGGGTATCCATGGAATGCGGGAATTGGCATTGATGAGCTTACCAATGACTCCGATGTGATACTTCTTGTCGAAACATGGAGCATGATGCGCAACGAATTCTTGGATTTGACAAATACGATGTACATTCTTTGATGTGGGCCAAAAATGCAAAGCAACGAAGAGGCCAAGGAGGCATAGCATGTATGACCAAAAGGGTTTGAAATATGTTTCCATTGTCAAAGAAGATAAGTATAAACGCTACTTATGGCTGAAAATCAGTCCACCAAATGGTCAAGTCATGTTTGTGGCCGCTGCTACATTCCTCACTATGACTCCAACTTTTATGCTCGCTTGAATATGGATAGAGATCAGCCCTTTGTTGAACTAGAGGAAGACATTTCTCATTACAAGGATCAAGGTGAAGTCATTGTTTTTGGAGACATGAATGCTCGCACAAATATGTTACAACACGACACACAACAAGTCGACATGCCGCATGTATCAAGAAGAGTGGATGACTCATACATGTATAATCGAAGTTCTAATGATGCAAAAGAAGTGGATCACTATGGAAAGTCACTTCTACATATGTGCAATAGTACCGGAATGCTCATTGCAAATGGTGTATCTCTATGGCAAGGCACCAATGACTTACATGTAGAAAGCACAATGGTGCTAGCGTGATTGACTATATGTTGTTCTCAGAAGCCACTCTAGAATGCATACAAAGCTTTACACTTGGTGAATGGAATCCGGAATCGGATCATAGGATGTTATGTATTGACCTCAAGTGTGGTAAACGGCCCGAGCATGTAGCCTCCAATCATGATGTGAATCATTTGTACCTACTTCTAGACTTCAAACGAGCACTTATATATGGTGATATGGGTGGACCAAATGTTAAGCATGATAGAGCATCAAGGGAGCCCAACATTAGAATGCAAGTGGAAAGTTTTCAAAGAAGTAATTTTCTCTTGTGCGAAGGAATGCTTTTCGGCGAAAAACACATGGCTTGCAAAAGGTCTAAGAAGGGTAGCACCAAGAAGAAATGGTTTGACATGGAATGTAGTCAAGCCCGAAAACACTTGCTAAGATTGGATGCAATCAAAGACAAGGAAGTTTACTTGGAATGTTCACACACATACAAAGCACTTGTTCAAAAGAAGAGGAGAAGGTGGGAAGTCGAAAAACAACTTCTTTTAGCACAAGAGAAAGCACATGCATGTGGCAAGTTTTGGCAAAATCTAAAAGGCAAGCGCGTTGAGAGCTTTGGTGACTTGACTCTTGAGGATATGTATATGCATTGTAAGAACCTCTATGAGCAACCCAATGTTGATAAGATGGAGGGTTGTAGCTCCCTTCCATTTATGTCTCCCTTCTTTACCATTGAAGATGTATGCCGCGCGCTTGAGAAACTTGCTACTCGCAAGGCAGGTGACCTTCAAGGTGTCAAGGCTGAAATGATTAAATGGACAAGCAAGAAAATACGATATTGGATATGCGATATGTTTAACCTTGCACTTCAGTATGGCATGCCTCATGATTGGAGTGCAAATTGGATCAAACCTTTGCACAAAGGAGGAGATGTAAACAATGTGAACAACTATCGCACTATAATGGTTGGTTCTTTGATGGCAAAGTTATTTGGATGTATCATGGAGATGAAAAGTGAATGGGCTGAAAAGAATGGCAAACGTGCGCTTGGCCAAGCAGGTTTCCGAAAGCATCATAGCACTATTGATCACCTTGTCACTCTTCGAGTTCTTATGGAAGCGTCTCGATTGAAAGGAAAAAAGTTGTATTGTTGCTTTGTGGATTTCAAGAAAGCTTTTGACATGGTACCCGCGAGGAAATCTTTGGAGACGTATGCAAAGCCTTCAAGTGCCGAGAGAATTTATGCATGCAGTCTTTCGCATCTACCAAAAAGTGATATGTCGATTACGTATGGGAGATGGAATTTCAGAATTTTTTGCAAGCACTATTGGTGTCAAACAAGGATGCCCACTTTCCCCAACCCTCTTTGGGCTACTCATTGATGAATTGGAATACATGGTTCTTGATTTTATGCAGCAAGAAGGCATAGAAGAGGTTAAGATTGGAAATGCGGTGATCATGCTTTTGCTTTATGCCGATGATGTAGTGCTCTTGGCACATACCTTAGAAGATGCACAAAAGCTTATGAGTGTCTTGGAACGCTTTTGCCTACATAGCGGGCTGATCGTGAATGGATCCAAAACCAAGGTTATGCTTGTAAAGACCCTCAATGATGAAAATCCATGCATTGTATACAACAATGAGAAACTTGAAGTGGTAGATCACTTCAAGTACCTTGGCCTTGAGGTTCCATCCAATCATAAATGGAAGGATTGTGCAATGCGTCGCTTGGAAGCCGGAAAGAGGGCTTATTATGCATTTGAGAACATGTGCAATGCAGGAGAGATCAAGTGTTGGGCTCTCAAAAAGTACCTCTTTGACACATTGGTGACACCGGTGCTTCTTTATGGAGTGGAGGTGTGGGGTGGAAGCATCGGGAAGTCTACTTGGAAAGAGTTTGAGAATGTCCAAAAGCGTTTTCTCACCAACTTTCTCCAAGTCAAAACACAAACACCCTACATGCTCTTACTTCTTGAGTCCGGATCGCTTCCCATTGAGGTCTTGGGCATGGAAAGGGTTGTGGAGTACATGCGTAAGACACAACGTAGCCCTTTGCATCGACTTCCTAGAATCGCATATGAAGCAAGTCAAAAGGTTCAAAAGACATGCAAGAGCAAAATACTAAGTTCGGGGTGGATGCTTGATATCAAGAAATGGTTTGGAAGATGGGATGCATGTCACTTGGTCAAGGATGCGTCGATCGACTCCCAAGTTAATGAGGCCTTCTTACAACGCCAATGTATCATGGCTTGGGAGAAATCCGGAGGTTCTCGCTTCAGCCATTACACCACACACGTTGCCCCAAACTACAAATCTCTCTTCTTCTCGGAACGAGGTAACCGAACCCATTCCTATATCCTTGAGCCCATCCCGTTGAGTGCGATCCGCACCATTGCCTCCATTCGTCTTAGCTCCCATTCTCTACGCTGCGAGACAGGACGTTGGGGCACTGGCAAGGAGTGTCATCGACTTTGCACCTTATGCCCTTGTCAAGTGCGAGAGAGTGAGGATACCACACACTACTTGAGTGCTCAGCTTTTGACCACATTAGGTCCTCTTTTCCCCATATATTCAGCCATGAGCTCTCCCTACATACCTTCCTCTCCCAACCACGATGTGGACTCTCTATTGCGACGCTCATTTCAGCCATTTTTGAGCATCGAGAGTCACTTATGAACTCCACTCACACCACGTGACATGTTCATTTGGTCCCATAGGTCATATTTGACCTCCCAGGACGATAATAGAACTATCTATCTATCTATCTCTCTCTCTCTCTCTCTAGGTCTCGGCAATGCGAGAAGCGAGGGCAAGAGGGATTGCAAATAAGCAAGAGAGGGTTCTCTATCCCTCTCTCTCTCTCTCTCTCTCTCTCTCTCTCTCTCTCTCTCTCTCTCTCTCTCTCTCTCTCTACGACTGTGGAGAGCAAGCTCGAGGCTTGAAGCCGGTGAAGCACTCGGCAAGGGAAAGGATGCTTGGCTTGAAGCCAGTGAAGCACTCGGCAAGGAAAGGATGCTTGGCTTGAAGCCGGTGAAGCACTTGGCAAGGGAAAAGATGCTTGGCTTGAAGCCGGTGAAGCACTCAGCAAGGGAAAGGATGCTTGACAAGAGCAGGTAAGGCAGATCTCGGCAAGGGAAAGAGTGAAGTTTGGCAAGAGCAGATAAGCAGATTTCGGCAAGGGAAAGATAAGGCGAGTGAAGTTTCGCAAGAGCAGATGTCGGAGCTCGGCAAGCATTCAGGGAGTCTGGGGTTAAGTGGCAAAATAAGGGAGCGGTAAGGTAACCAGGAGAGAGGAAAACATCGCTCTACCATAATTGGGAATTACAAGGACATCAAGCAAGGAATTTTACCAGATATGTATGTCCTAATCAGCTTCAAATGGCTCTAATGGCAGGCATAAGTGAGAAATTTACAGTCGTGATCTAATTTGAGAGCATTAAACTCTCCTAACACCATCAGTGCCATTAACGGCAAATATTTGTAATCGAATTTCACTTCGGCTAATCATTAGCAGCTTAGAACATTCCGGTTGTCAATTTTTAAGCATTTAAGGTGTTTTCAGAGTCTTTTGCTTTGTGTCTTGGACCTACTCTCTCTCGCACCTCCCACAACCAGAGGCCCGGCGCCTGCTGCCCGGCTCACGTTTCGAACACATATCCCTCGAAAACGCGCTGCAGACGCAAAGTCAGAGGTTGTGGTTTTATCACCAACGCATAAAAAGCGCTTGTATTTGATGAGCTTGTTGCACGCAATGTTGTCTCCAGTGGAGGGCAACTTCATCGCATCAAATTCTTGTCATTGACCTCGGCGATGGAGCTCGACAAGGCATGTGCTCAAGCAACACGACAAAGGAGGGGTCAATTTTGATAGACGTGATTGGGAGGAGGCTCAAGGTGACGGAGGTGGAGGCAGAGGCAAGGGTCATATTCTCTTTGTGTGCGGCACTTGCACGAGCAACGAGAATCGTGAGGGCGAGGCGAAGGGGATGACGTGGAATTGTAGAGAGTGAGAGGAGGGGAGATAGAACATCTATAAGGGTATCTGGTTAGTTGGGGGGTTTTAAATTAATATGAGTCAGTAAGTAGGTGGGAAGTATTCCATCTTGGGCACTTCTAGATTTCCCTGCCATGCATCTCGATAGTCATTACTTGCATCGACATCCCTAGGAGTTGCACGACACTAAGTGACACCTATATTTAACTAGTACGGCGGACGCCTTTGGCCTCTCTCTCCCCCCCTCTCTCCCTCTTTATCGCGTGCAAAGGGCTTGTTTTTGTTTTGGACTTTAGCCTTCAGGTCGCAGATTGCGACACGTGTAAAGGGCTCCCCCCCTCTGCCATATTATGTTAGTAGATGCTGGGGAGGAGTAATGGGATAGACGGTCGGGATTGAGGGGTGAAATCTCGAGACCTTGGCTAGCAAGAAAAACGAGGTGCACTAAACTTGGCTAGTGAGAAAAACGAGGCGTGTCGCGGAGATTTGAACCCGTACCCTCGCAATCCAGGTTTAGGTTCACATAGGCTAACCAACTTACATGTGCGCACATTGTGTATTCACAACTGCTTTTTATATTGTAAAATGACATGCATTGCTCAGGTTGTTCAGTGTCCAAGTTTAGTTTTTAATTTGAGACCTATGGCTGCGATCTCCCCGGCCTTCTTGCGTGGACCTCTCCGCCCTTGATCCCCCGTCCCTCTTAAATATAGGTGTTACTTAGTGCTGAGGCTAGGAGCTTCTTGACCGCGGCAATGCGTGGATCACATGCTCATACGAGAGAAATGGAGAACAAGAAAAAGGGGACGCTCTTCGCCCTTGATCTCCCCCCCCCCCCCCCCTCCCAAACCCAACCCTCTTAAATATATCGGTGTTACTTAGTGCTGAGGCCCAGTGCTCGAAAAAAACCTAGGTTGAGTGTAATCCCACCTACAAATTTTGAAATTTACCTCTAAATTTTATTTTTGAAGGTGTGAAAACCTACAAAATTTTAAAAAAATTAGTGTAATTTGGTGTAAAAACCTTCAAATTTTGTCACTTTAGCTCTGTTGTTTCACATATGTAGGTTTGCCAAGTTTTTGGAAAAAAGTTCTTTTCGAGCACTGCTGAGTTCTTGACCAAAAGTTCTTTTCGAGCACTGCTGAGGTCACATGCTCGTACGAGAGAAATGGAGAACAAAGAAAAAGGGGACGCTGCTGACCAAAAGTCATAGGCCTAGGCTAAATTTGAACAAACTTTTTCAATCGAGAGAGAGAGAGATGGGACGAGGGTGCATAGTGGTGGTGGTGGTGGCGCTACTGTCTCTGCTCGTGCAGGGCATGGAAGGGACTACATGGAAGGTGGGCGACAGCAAGGGCTGGCAACTCAGCGTGGACTACCTGCAATGGACTCAGGGCAAGGTGTTTGAGGTGGGCGATTTTCTCTGTAAGTCCCGGCTCCCTTTTCTTTGCAAACCCTAATAGTCGTACAATCCTCTGCATCCTAGTTTCCTCCATATCCAGGAGCTTGAAACACTGAAGAACACCTTCTCTTTGCAGTATTCACATACAACAAGAGCACGGAAAACGTGTGGAGGTGTCTGCAGCCGACTATGCGTCATGCACGACCATAGGTCCCATAGCAACATACTCTGATGGCAACACTACTGTACTTTTGGAGAATTATACTACACGCTTCTTCATCAGTGGCATTCCAGGCCATTGCCTGGCCAGCATGACACTACAGATCCATGTGGGAAGCCCTTCTCCCACACCTTCGCCTTCGCCTTCGCCGCCCTCGCCCGAGCCGACGTCTTCACCATTCTCGCCAGTGACAATCGATTCTCCCTCCGTTTCCCCTCCCTCGCCTCAGCAACAAGGGAGTTCACCCCCTCCTGCTTTACCTAGCTCTGCCCGTCAGAGTTTGAATTGGCAACGCCTTGCAGCACTTATGGCTACTTGTCTTGGTGCTACCCTCGTCATATAACACTGTTCATGTGGGTTTGACCTCTTATACACAGTACATTGATTGGTGCATTGGGGTGCAAAACACATTCAGCCATACTTGTACTTTCATGTAAGAAGTCCCCTGACTAATTACATCCCATTGAGCTTCCTTGGCAAGGGAATGACTGTGATTGATAACTCCTTAGGGCCATGTACTAGTTTCAAATACGAAGAATATCAATGTTTGAAGTTTTTGCATCTGGCATCACCACTGTCCTTGGCTGCGAACATATCTAAATTGGCTCACCTCATATCTTGGTTAGCTTAGCTTTACATCAATGTGATATGATATTACTCTCTGTGTAATGCGAAGAGGTGCAGCCATAATGTGACTTGGCGCAAGGACATGTAAAAGAGGATGAGAATCAATATAAAGACGTTCTTCTGCAAAGTTGTGAGCAAGGCCATATCTCAGGCAGCTCCCTTTGTCGCCTGCGCTTGGCAGTTGTTTTCCTGCCATCATTGTTGCCATCTGCTGCTCTGTTGCATGTTTTTTGGCAACTGTTTTCACCAGCATCGGTGCACTCTGCTGGTGCCCATCTTGCCTGGCGTACACCCTCTTCGCTCGGTCTTCTTTGCTCCTTGGTGACTTGTTTGTTGCTTGTCCTTCAATTGACTCTACCTGTGGTGTTTTGCTTGGTGAAACGTCACCTATGCAATGTGTGTGGTTGCATGATTGCTTGTTTTTGTTTTTTTCTTTTCCCCTGTATTTGGGGTGACTCTTGATTTACAGGCTTGGATGGGGTAGTCCAGGTTGTTGTTTGAGATATCTCTCTCCCCTTCCGGTCTTGCTCTCCGCGGATGAAGATTATGCAAGGCTTGCTTTCTGCTGATTGAAGATTGTTGGGTTGGAAATTTCTATGTAAATTTTCATGTTGCTTCTCTCTTTCTGTTTCTCAGGTGCCAAGATCTTCAATATGGGCTAGTTTTTCGGTGAGGATGGTGGTCTAGCATCTGTGGTGTGAGTTTGTACGATGATTTCTTGATAGCAGTGCACCGCTTGGGGCTGCATATGGTCTCGGGCAGATTTGTGTGGTCCTTTCATGGTCATAACATGGACTTAGCAACATTTGTGTGGTCCCATCTATTCTATATACTAAACGACAGTGAGCTCCTTCAAAATACAGAGAGCTCACCATCTGACCCATGTTCAACCGAGTTTTGAGAATTTTGAATCCCCCCTCATTTGCTGCCCACATCCATCTCTGAGAGAGAGAGAGAGAGAGAGAGAGATGTCGAGCGCACATGGTGCGTTCGGAGGGCAATCAGCACCATGGACGCCCTCACATCGGTTGTCTCTTTGCGCTAAGTTTTCCGCAGACAGCCTGGAGTGAAGTCTTCTTGGTGTTTCGATGAGCTCTACATTGCCTTGCTCGCAGCTTTTGCAAGCAACGGATGGCCCTTTCGCTTCTCTTCCCGCACGGTTTAGGCGGTTCCATGAATGAGAATTAAGGGGGGATTCATTCTGATACAGGCGTTGGTGGAGCCTTTTGTAGGAAGACGGGTGTGGTGGGCAGAGTATGCATTTTTACGGCGCATTCGCACGCTGCTGTTGCAGCGTTTAGAGTGGAGCAAGCCTTTTTGGCTGCTGCGCATGAAAGCTCTTACAGCTGAGCTCGAGCTTTCGTCTTCTTCAAGAAAGTTCAAAGCCTTGGTCTTTTTCAAAATGCTCAAAGAGAGTCAAGAAAATTCAAAGCCTTGGTCTTCTTCAAAATGCTCAAAGAGAGAGATCCCCAAAAACTGACGATGATTACAAATGCCCCTTTGAAGGTCTTTATATAGGTACTAGCTTATGGGTTGTATAAGATATAAGACCTTTGGTTTTTCAATTGTCTGACCTTTGGTTTTTCATTTATCTGATCTTTGGCTTTTCAATTGTCCGACTTTTTTTCTTTTTAATTATCCAATCCCTTTGGTTTATAGAAAGAAGGGCGCCCCACTTTTAGGTTGATTTGTGACATTTCTCATGTCGAGAAATTAGTAATCCTCCCTTGACTACATCTGCAAAATAGAACAAGGGTAACACAACAATATTTCTCAATTAATCAATCAATCATGTGCATGCATCAATGGTACAAACCACATGGTATGCACATGTATCTGCATCAAACAAGTCTGAGCATATTTATCCAGTTCAATTTCAAACTCTCAAATGCTTCATATGCACTAGAATCAATCAGTTTTCTATCTAGCCAATCTCATCCTCATTATAATTTTTGATATCTTATAGTAACAATATTACCAATTAGCCATCACATTTAGATATGATTGATCTCTTACGGATGTCATGATGCACTAAAACCACATATACAATTTATCTCATTTAAATTGAAACTTTTGATGCACTAGATTTAAAATAACTAATCACCACATCCAAATTCTAACTAGAACTTCATAGATGTCTCTAATACCACTAAGACCTTTTTGTACGTTAAGGACATATGGTGAATCACAATAGTAGACACTCTAACTTGAAGAGAGAGAGAGAGAGAAGAGAGAGAGAGAGAGAGAGAGAAACCAAATACAAGAGACACAAAAAGGCGTAGTTCCTTCCCTAGGAGCGTTGGTCCTTAAGACGAGGGTCCCCGAAGGGTATTTCTTTTGTATTACAAAATATGGTCACTACAAGAAGTTGGCACAAGTGCTTAAGGCCTTCTTGAAAATCACAAGTGCTCAAGCCTTTGTTGTCTTCAAGGAAGTTAAAAGCCTTGGACGTCTTCACAAATTCTCAAAGAGAGAGAACGCATAAAAATTGATGATAATTACAAATTCCTCCAAGAGGTCTTTATATGAGTACTAGCCTAACCTTTTGGGTGTCCTTGAATTTTGGCTTTTCAACTGTCCGATCTTGGACTTTTTAATTATCCAATCCTTTGGATTATAAAAAGAAAGACACCCCACTTTTAGGGTTGATTTGTGACAGTATTCAATTCGTGGTTTGTGGGTGAAGGTGACGCTAAGACCCAAGATTATGAGTCAGTGTGTGGAGGGAAGAACATGGCACAAAAAAAGAAACGAAAAGGTAAGTTAGGTCCACCGAATAATTTGGTCAAGGGTACTTTTTGGCTTTCAGTTTTGAGTTGTACCTTGAAGTGTTTGGATTATGAGCAATATCTGTGTCAAAAGTTACCAATGAATCAGTAGGTTTGAATCTAGTGCAATGCGGACTACACAAGAGGGGAGCCACTCCACTCCTTTGTCACATATTTCCTAGATTGAATAGTGTTACTAATTTCTCATTGAGATTTTAGGGATACTGACAGGCTGACAGTATTTTGCGGAATGACTTTATGAAAATATGTATATTGAATTGGAAATTTCCTTGATTGAATTGATGACTCTCTTTTATGTGCGTTGGTTAGATATTGGGGCGCTTGCCATCATGGAAAGCAACCCCCATCCGGTTCTCATTCACCCCCAATCGGCCAAAATCGGTTGACCTACATTGCAACCCACACGGCATTGACTGCGGCACCTAGATGTTGGGAGGCAGCGTCTCTACCACTGAGTTTCACACACGCTCATGCCTTCACAATGCGAGCAGCTTTATATAACTTAAATTAATACACTGGTCCCCCCCATAAACTGCGTGACCGACTGTGTCAGTCACCTCCACCTACACGAGGGCGAGCACCTCGATACTTAACCATTGCCCTTTTTCATGTGTGTATTAATAGAGACATGTAGAGAAAGATGAAATGTCTATAGCCTTTTGTTTGATGAATGATTTGAACTTAGTGCATTTAGACATCTGTTAGAGATGAGTGAGATCTGGATGTGATTGCTAAGTGAATGTGAAATGAATGAGATTCTAGTGCATCGAGATTTCTATCTAGATGAGATGATCGGATATTGTTGTGAGTGAGTGCATTAAAAGTGTTGGAAGGATGAGATAGCTCCACAATGATCTAGGTTCATCAAGAGTTTTGGACGAGATTAGATTGCTAGATTGAATGATTGAAACACAATGTTCAGTGTAAACTAAGTGTGTGATATGTGAACTACATGCCTTGTGAATGTATTGTCTTGTGGGTATTGTTTGCTTAAAAAGTGAACAGAAAGGGTATGAATCTAATAGTAACAACGAGATTTAGTAGAATAAGACATCTGTAGAAAGATTAGCACTGATTGCTAAATATGGGAGCTATATAACTCTAAATGGTCACGCACATGAGGTCTTTGAAATTTCACAGAATCACCCATAGGTGAGAAGCGAGGATCAACAGGATGCCAATTGAGAGAGAGAGAGAGAGAGAGAGAGAGAGAGAGAGAGAGAGAGAGACGGCAATGCCCGACGTTAGACCTTTTGTTAGTGTAAAACTTTTTTTATAAGTAATGGGTCTTTTTGTAATTTTGGTTGTATCTTGATTTATTGTGTAGAACTTCTTTTCGTCTTGATTTTGGTTTGTTTGAGTGTTATGTCTTTTATTTTTTATTTTGTCTTGATTTATCTATTTGTTGTTTTTTGCTTTTGATTGTGTGTGTGTGTGTGTGTGTGTGTGTGTGTGTGTTTGGTTGTTGTTGTGAGAAAGTTATAAATCTAACTTCGTAGATTGCATGTTTTTAATAAATAATGTTTTTCTTTTAAAAATCTTAAAAAATAAAAATAACATCTTAATTTGGGTCCCTTGGATCAAGGTTTCTTGTGTGGTATCATGAAATATCTCTTGTGAGAGGAGAGGTTGAGTAGTGATTCTAGCAAGGGATCACGGACACTCGATTGCATGCTATTGTCGATGATCTTTTGAGTGTAGCAAGCAGCCTTATTTAAGGACCTCACTGCTTGGCAACAACCCTGCTATACAAATGAGGGGTGTGGCTCGATGAAATTTCTTTGGATTTATTTGTCCTCCACATTCATCATATCGAGCCAATATCATCTGCAGCTTCTCATGGTGTTCAACCCTACTGCTGTAGACACAGAAGTCGTCCATAAAAGCTTTAACACAACTACCAATGAATGGTTCCACATGGAAGAGGATATGGGTTCTTCTTAGTGGTTGAATTTAAGGGTTTAAAATCTACACAAATCCTCCACTTCCCATCCTTCTTTGGGCTGAGTACTACTGGACTGTCAACAAGCCATGCAACACAGGGAGAATAGTGAGATGGTTCATCATTCTTCTCAAATTTGATTTCACTGTGGTTGTAAATTTGCCAAGGATTGTTTCAGGAGAATCACCTAAAGGGGTTAACGATGATCTACCAGATACCTATTTGTTCTTCGTAGAAATGATACCTAGATGGTCGGAAAACATTGTGTCATTAATGACAATAGCTCAAGTGGATTCACAAATATCACTTCCTATCACAATTGGATTAATCGAGCAATCGACTATGTATCAATTACTAGCTGAAAGGCTATACAAAAGAAATTGGGACGGGATATTGCTTTTAAGCATTAATCCTGAAGAAAAAGAACAATACCTAAGTCAAGCACGTGTTACCATAGTAGGAATTCACTTTGCAGAAGACCAAACTATGGAAAGAATCTTGAGACTTGGAGTATTTTGGCCAACTATGAGGAGAGACGTTCAATCTTTTGTAAAAGATTGCCCTCAATGTCAAAAATAGACACCCATTCCTCATGTAACATTGTTTTAAATGTCACCTGTTCCTAAGTGGAGTAATTATCTGGCTACTTACTTATTGAGCCGAACATTTCCTAAGGATATGAGTAAAGGCCGTCAAAGAGCAATTGAAACTAAAGCAAGAGACTATGCTCTTATAGGGAACCAATTGTATCGGAGAGGTAAAGATCAATATTTGCGTCTTTGTGCAAATGAAAACAAGCACATGCTGGATTAGCTGGAGGTCACTTTTCTAGTGAGACCACCACAAGAGCAACCTTGATGGTAGGCATATGGTGGCCATCACTTTTTGCAGATGCTAAAGAATATGTTCGAAGGTGTGATGCTTGTCAATGAGCAAAAATTCCAACATGCATAGATAGCATGTCCTTAAGACCAATGATGGGGGCTAGAGCTTTCGCAAAATGGGGTATCGATTTTGTTGGCCCAATACAACCACCTGCTTATAGAATCCAAGCTCAATATATCATTGTAGCTACATACTATTTGAGCAAGTGGGCCGAGGCTAAAGCAACTCAAAAGAATGATGCCAGAACAATTGCTGCATTCTTATATGAGTATGTATTCACGAGATATGGACTGCCAATAGAGATTATCAGTGATCGGGGAACTCATTTCCTCCTCAATGAGGTAATAGAGTATTTGCTTAATGAGTTTATGGTCATCCATAACAAGTCAGCTCCCTATCACCCATAATAAAATGGACAAGCTGAGCATACGAATAAAATTCTTAGCTCGGTGCTGACTAAAGTGGTTAGTTTAAGAAGGTCAGGCTGGGAAATGAATCTCCATGCAGCTCTATGGGCTTATCGAATTTCATTCAAAACAGCTTTAAATGCCACACCCTTTAACCTTGCTTATGGTCTTGATGCCATACTACCAATAGAATTTCTATTGCCGACATTAAGGGTAGCACAGAATCTTGAGTGGACTGGACATGAATTGTCAAAAAGACTCGAAGATTTGGAAAAGCTAGACGAGCAAAGGCTAACTGATGTAGCTCATATCTGTGCACAAAAGCGAAAACAAAAATAGTTTTTTGATTCCCACTAATCACAAAAATCTTCAAGAAAGGGGACTTAGTTCTAGTCTATTCCCTTAAGCAACACATTCCAAGTTTAAGAAAAAGGGAAACGGACCGTTTATCATTGAAGATGTATCTCTAAGTGGAGCAATAAAATTGTCCACCCTAGATGGTGAACCAATGGCTAATTGGATTAGTGGATGTCGTTTAAAAAAATACAATTTGCCACTAACCAATGATTTGCTAGAAAGAATGCATGCAACCAGGCAAAGAAAACAACAGTAGGTTATTGAGGAAGCCCAAGAGGAAGCTAGGCTTCGGGTACTCAAGCAGAAAGCTACTCTCAAGAATCAACAGATACCGATTCCCATCAACACTTTGGAAATAGATGATCGGCAATGGGAATTACCTAAAGACGCAGTTTCAACAGATGATGATTGGTTAGACAGAATGGTCTGCGCATCAAAGTACAACTCAACAATCATAGCACCAATGATTTGGTCGACACAGGAGCTAGAGTAAATGCAGTCAGTTATTCCATATACAAGAAGGCCACAAGTCAAGCATTGACAGCAGGAATAGCGACAATCAAAGGATGCAACAACAACCCAACTCCAACATTGGGAGTAGTCAACTTGAACGTGATAGTACATGGATGTTGATGTCCCCATCAGTTGTATGCTTACCAGATAAACACATGAATGAGACGATGATTCTTGGAACTCCCTGGATGCGAACATACAAAGCAGTACTAGATTGGGATACGAATCACCTAAAGCTATCACCTAAAGGAGGGAAACTCATTGTTCCAATTGCACCAAGCAAGGAGGAATGGAAAACAAGTAATCAACAGACCAAACCACGAAGTAGTTGATCTTCTCAATCCCCTCGACAATCAAATGCTACATGTAGCATGCAAGGAGTCAGGCAAAATTGGGGTACCAAAAGTACAGCTTAAGAATAAACCAATTCAGATCTGGGTGCCTAAAACTTCAACGACAAACAAAAGAAGGTTCTAAGGCTTAACACACAGAGGCGAGCATCTCCGAGCAAGGAACCTAACATGGAAATGGTTTGGAAGAAAAAGGAGCACTTATCTTATCCACAAACCGTAAAACCAATCAAGCAATGGCAAGTTAAGTCTCAAAAGACTCCAACACACCAGGCAAACACCAAGCCGACCAAGCTACCAATGGCGAGAAAAAGATCAACAATAGTCAAAAGTGCTACAACAGCTCAAACAATAGTGTGCTAAAGCATCCTGATGGTACAATCAAACAGAGGGCACACAAGCTACAAGATTTTCCAAAGAGAAAACTTGTAGCTTGTGTGCCCCTTGTTTGATTACCATCAGGAGCTTTAGCACACTGATATTGGTTTGAGCTGTTTAGTAGCACTTTTGACTATTGTTGATCTTTTTCTCGCCATTGGTAGCTTGGTCGGCTTGGTGTTTGCCTGGTGTGTGGAGTCTTTTGAGACTTAACTTGCCATTGCTTGATTGGTTTTACGGTTTGTGGATAAGATAAGTGCTCCTTTTTCTTCCAAACCTTTTCCATGTTAGGTTCCTTGCTCGGAGATGCTCGCCTCTGTGTGTTAAGCCTTAGAACCTTCTTTTGTTTGTCGTTGAAGTTTTAGGCACCCAGATCTGAATTGGTTTATTCTTAAGCTGTACTTTTGGTACCCAAATTTGCCTGACTCCTTGCATGCTACATGTAGCATTTGATTGTCGAGGGATTGAGAAGATCAACTACTTCGTGGTTTGGTCTGTTGATTACTTGTTTTCCATTCCTCCTTGCTTGGTGCAATTGGAACAATGAGTTTCCCTCCTTTAGGTGATAGCTTTAGGTGATTCGTATCCCAATCTAGTACTGCTTTGTATGTTCGCATCCAGGAGTTCCAAGAATCATCGTCTCATTCATGTGTTTATCTGGTAAGCATACAAACTGATGAGGACATCAACATCCATGTACTATCACGTTCAAGTTGACTACTCCCAATGTTGGAGTTGGGTTGTTGTTGCATCCTTTGATTGTCGCTATTCCTGCTGTCAATGCTTGACTTGTGGCTTCTTGTATATGGAATAACTGACTGCATTTACTCTAGCTCCTGTGTCGACCAAATCATTGGTGCTATGATTGTTGAGTTGTACTTTGATGCGCAGACCATTCTGTCTAACCAATCATCATCTGTTGAAACTGCGTCTTTAGGTAATTCCCATTGCCGATCATCTATTCCAAAGTGTTGATGGGAATCGGTATCTGTTGATTCTTGAGAGTAGCTTTCTGCTTGAGTACCCGAAGCCTAGCTTCCTCTTGGGCTTCCTCAATAACCTACTGTTGTTTTCTTTGCCTGGTTGCATGCATTCTTTCTAGCAAATCATTGGTTAGTGGCAAATGTATTTTTTTTAAACGACATCCACTAATCCATTTAGCCATTGGTTCACCATCTAGGGTGGACAATTTTATTGCTCCACTTAGAGATACATCTTCAATGATAAACGGTCCGTTTCCCTTTTTTCTTAAACTTGGGAATGTGTTGCTTAAGGGAATAGACTAGAACTAAGTCCCCTTTCTTGAAGATTTTTGTGATTAAGTGGGAATCAAAAAACTATTTTTGTTTTCGCTTTTGTGCACAGATATGAGCTACATCAGTTAGCCTTTGCTCGTCTAGCTTTTCCAAATCTTCGAGTCTTTTTGACAATTCATGTCCAGTCCACTCAAGATTCTGTGCTACCCTTAATGTCGGCAATAGAAATTCTATTGGTAGTATGGCATCAAGACCATAAGCAAGGTTAAAGGGTGTGGCATTTAAAGCTGTTTTTGAATGAAATTCGATAAGCCCATAGAGCTGCATGGAGATTCATTTCCCAGCCTGACCTTCTTAAACTAACCCCTTTAGTCAGCACCGAGCTAAGAATTTTATTCGTATGCTCAGCTTGTCCATTTTTTATGGGTGATAGGGAGCTGACTTGTTATGGATGACCATAAACTCATTAAGCAAATACTCTATTACCTCATTGAGGAAATGAGTTCCCCGATCACTGATAATCTCTATTGGCAGTCCATATCTCGTGAATACATACTCATATAAGAATGCAGCAATTGTTCTGGCATCATTCTTTTGAGTTGCTTTAGCCTCGGCCCACTTGCTCAAATAGTATGTAGCTACAATGATATATTGAGCTTGGATTCTATAGCAGGTGGTTGTATTGGGCCAACAAAATCGATACCCCATTT
>NC_140935.1:13873575-13931876 GCF_014529385.1 Adiantum capillus-veneris
TTCACATTTCATGTCGGATGACAGTGTTTGTTTAAATGGCTAGATAACCTAAAGAAGAAGGTACATGGAAATGTCTCTGCACTTAAGAAACATTTTCCTACATTTGTTTTCGAGGGAAAACGATTCTCCAAGGGGGGGGGGTAATGTAAGGAAACGGCTCCTACAAGCACTCCACCGACATGGCCGGATAGTGTGTATGCTAGGGAGAGGCTATAAGATAGCATGGTGGGGTGGAGATTAGCACACAGCATTACTCTCCTCCTTTCAGTAGCAATCTTTCCAACAAAACCATATCTAGAAATCGCATCCCCAATCAAAAATTTGCATACAGAACTTGTAGCTTTTGTACACAAAGCTCTTCCTTCAACCTGGTTAGTGAGATCTTCTCTAGCAAGAACAATCTACCTTATATACCAAACAGTCATTGGCATTGTAATCAAATATACAACCCACTTATAAGGCATGGATAATGGATAAGTAGGATGTAAATTGTCTTGATACCATAAACTGAAATACTGCTAGCACACCATAAATCTCCACAAACTAAGCAACATCTTTGTACGTACCTTTCCACCAATAGTGATCTTTGATTTTGATAAAAGTTACCGATACCCCTTTGTGTCCAGCCCATAAACTCTTATGAGACTCTTTGATCACATGTTATTGAGTTACTTTATCACAAAAAACCCATTGCGATACTTCTCTTCGATACTTTGGATGCTTCCATAAAGGACCATCTCTAAGAAAGTATCAACAAGCCCTTTTTTTGGATCCTCTTGAAATCTTTATTACTCCATCCTTCTTGCACTTACTACACAAATAATCAATCTTGTGCAAAAAGGGCACCGATGATAGATGATAAGTAATGATTCTCTTGAAAGTTCCAATATGAGAAAGCATAGAGGTCAACAACTTACACTCCAATTGTCCAAATTATTCTTGCAACACCATATAACAGAGTTTGAGACTTTGGAGCAATTTGGAAATCATCAATGCCTTAAGGATTTGATCATATAGACAAACATCAAACTATCTCTATGGCCAAATCCTTTCACAAGGTAGTTCTTGAAAAGCTCTTTCAAGCTATGCTCTCAAAATTTTGGCTAAGATTTGGCCATGTGGTCAAGTTTTGAGATCATTTTGAAAGTGGGAATTGAGAAATTCACTAATATGGCGCTTTGCGATGAAGATTTTTGATATTTGGTTTCTTATCATAAGTGGAAACAAGATAGGTCCGGATGTCTTGAGAAGTAAAAAGATGAAGAACATCTATACATAAGTGAATCATGTAGAGATGAAAGAAACAAGAATCAATGCATTATCATTATTTGGATCAAAAGGTTGAGGGGGACACAAGTTATTACCTAAGACAATCTCAACAAAATCATTGTCTTTGAGAATAAAAATGGATTTGATAATGACAAAAGCTTCTATGAGAGAAAATGTTGTAAAAATAAGACATCAAGAAACTTACAAAAAAATTATTGGTCTCTATAACCTAGTCACATATGCAAATAACTCACAAGAACCTCCAAAACAAGCACATGACAAGTGCCTTTCTATGATGTACAAATTAGAGAAATTTGGGACTGTTACTTTTAAAGAACACCAAAAAAGAGGCATCATGCAAACAAGCACGTTCATAGCATTTACGTATGTAAACCAAAAGAAGGCACCTTTTAGTTAGAGATAAAGTAGGGGATAGATGTAGATATCTAGAGAGGTAAAGAGTAAAGCCTTATGTTGTTGAGCTTGGTGAACTTGCTAATGAAGAAGAGGTTCAAGTAGTGTTGCAGAGACTTACAGGATAGCCAACTATGTTGAATGTGTTCATTGAATGCAAACATGTTGGAGGTTGTGAAGATACCCTCAGATTGAATCATTAAAATAAATTGATACCTCTCATGCAAGAAGCTAATGTTGAGTTCCTTTGAAACTGGTCTTCCTCATTTTGTCTTGAACGTTATTGATGAGCTGAAACTAGGGCAACATTTAAACGAGGTCCTTAATTTTGCTAAGTGAGCTTTACATGAAGTTCATAGGTTTATTATTCACATAAAGATTATTTTTTTGAAGTCACCCAATGAGGATGTAATAGAGTAGATCATATATTTTTGATGTGGACACAACATTATTTGGATTCAATTATAACTTTAGAGAGTTCCTTTCCGAGAGAGAGAGAGAGAGAGAGAGAGAGAGAGAGAGAGAGAGATGAAATGAAATGAAATGTTATATTAAACGTCTTCAAAAGGCAAAATGACCTATGAGAGCAAATTGATACAATCTTGGTGGATCTAATCCAATGTCTGGGTACAAAATAAAATGAAGTGAAAGTGAAAGACTATAATCATCATCCTCATCCTCATTATCAATGCCCGAGGATGCTTGGCATCGCAATTGTCCGATAAAGTACTGCATTGATCGCTAAAGAGCTTCGTCAATGTTTGCCTCTATAATTAGTCGTACTAGACATCTCCCATGTCGTGCTAGAATAGTCATGATCCTCTAATGAATCCTCCATTGATGTCATGGTTTATATCTCCCGAGCTCAATGGCTCTGTCAACTAATATATCTCTCGTATAAGTGCCCGCTAAGGTCTGCTGTGAGGCATGCTCATCTAGTTGCCGAGTCCTTGCTCTAAAAAAGTCAATAATCTCCCTCTATGAATGTCTCCCATTGCGTGATCTCCTCAAAAGAGATCTAGAGAGAAAGAGAGAGAGAGAGAGAGAGAGAGGGAGAGAGATTATATATATATAATATATATATATATATATATATATATATGAGAGAGAGAGAGAGAGAGAGATAGGGAGAAAGGAGCTTTTTTTTTCCTTAGTTGAGCAAAACTATGAAAAACGCTCCCTCAAAAATCTCCTTCCATTCCCATCCCCATTGAAGCCTATGGGGGAAAAAAAAAGAGGAGATGAAGGGAACTTAAAAAAAGCCTAAAGATGGATTGCCCAACTATCAAAGGCCTCATAGGGAAGATATGTAAGTGGATCCAAAGAACATGGAAAATTGGGTTTTACAAGACTGATCTTTTCCTTGGAGGGAAGAATTCAAGTGGTCCTGCCATTCTCATCAACACTCAAATTGTCAGGTACTTCTTCCTACATAATGTATGGCAAACAAAGAACCGGCGTGTGCTTGAAGGAGGTCTTGAGGTGGCAAGATTTTCAGAAATTATACAAGAGAGAAAAGTGCTAATATGGACGCTCTGGCGCAAGCAACAATCAGAGGATTGGCCTAGGACTACTTGTGCCTTGCTGTTAGCAGAGGGCATGCCTAGGACGGGGGAAAATCTTGGCTATTAAAAGCTCTCAGAAGAACATGATAGTTCTTAGAAGAACATGATAATGAACCTTATGTATCATGGATAAGTTGTTTGGGCTGGTTGCCCTGTTAGCCGATGTAACTTGGGGCCCTGGATGATGTCATGTTTCAACACAAGCATGACAAGACCTTGTGACTATTTGGGTTGATTAATATAATTCACTCAAAATTGTGAGTTTTGCTTTAAGAAAAGAAAAAGAAAAAGAGAGACATCCTGCAATGGGAGGTGATTAGAGTTCTACCACATCTTGTAATGGATTTTAACTCCATTCATGCTTTCCCTAATGATTGCACTTTGTTAGAGGGGAATGTGCACACATGGAGCTATGTCCAAAGTGTGAAGTAGATAGATATTAAAAAGATCTCCAAGGACAAAAAGTGATGAAAACGTTCTTGAGACATTGTTTGCTTGTGCTCCAATGCAATTTAATGGAAGCTCTAACATCATGGCACAAGGGGAATCTATCTTAGTACGTTGTGCTAAGGATTCTTGCAGATAGTGTGGGGTGAAAGCATATTGATGGCATTGTTAAATATGGAGCTTAAATCACCTCTTGTTTTTAACTCAGAACGCACATTTGTAAGGCCTTCGTTTTTAGGAGAAGCCATAGTGCGTGAGAAAAATCACTCATTAGAAAATCAAAAATTCACTTTGCCGGAATATTCTTTTTTGTCAAAATATTATGAACGGACAGAGGTAAAAAAATGATCGAACAACGATCGATCGATTGGCCGGTTGGCCTGTAGTCAATGGTCGGTGGGTTGGTGGTTGAAAGTCTTTGGTTAATAGCTTGGTTCAATGGTCGATCGATGAGTTTCAGGCGGACTTGGCTATGGCCACACATGGGCATATGGGAGAGTTCAAGATGACCTTGTGTACACATGGGCCGCAACACACACGGCCCTTATATACACAAGGGCCGCTACACACACGGGTGTCTCTCATGAGAGAGGGTATCCCTTTTGGTCTATAAACCTAAAAAAGGAGGCCTCTTCTACACCCAAAACTGATTGTGGTGGTGCATCGTGAAGGTGTGTGATTTTGTTGGTGAGATTGAAGAAAGGAGAGGGTTCCATAAAGAGCTAATTCCTTTGTTATCTACTTCAAGATTGAAGTGCAAAGCCATTAAGTAGCTGCTTTCCCGTGGACGTTGTCGACAATGGGTGAACCATGTATATCATGTGCTCTCTCTCTCTCTCTCTCTCTCTCTCTATTATCTGTTTGTGTGTGAAAATTATCTCTCTTCATTAAGTAAAACACTCTCAAGGGATTCACCGTTCAGTACCCCCCTATATAACGTGCGCTCGTGGGGTATTAAAAAACCCCTCTTTTAACATGTCTGAAAGAATAAAATGACCCCTTAAGTTTTAGGAAAATTTTTCAAAATTAAATATTAAAACCCCTTATTTTAATGTGTCTGCCTAAAATTTTGCATTTTAAAACCCCTCCTTTGAATTCACGTTATACATTAACATGAGTAGATAGTGCACCCCCCGAGGAAACACTCTAATCTCTACTTAGCTATGCCTCTATTTCCTAACATGCATGTGGCCAGAGCTTACGAAGTTCCATGAAATTTATAGACAGCGTCAACCCCTTTGGAGAAACATTCACATTGTATAGTGTATGAACAGTTTTCATTGTCAACTACAATATTTCATCATGGCTAGCAAATAAGAGATTTGATTGTGTTGGTTCGTATAAAGTAAAGAATATGTATGTGTGTGTGTGTGTGTGTATATATATATATATATATATATATATATATATATATATATATATATATATATATCTTTGTCCTCTCCGTATAGAGCTACAATAGATCTAGATAGTCATACTGTTGGACTCCGCTCGAGCGGGGGTCTCCGGGGTGACGATGGGAGGTGACCACCCGATCTTGGCAAACCATGGCTCGGTGTCGCAAGGCGCGCGATGGACTTGGTATGGGGACGACAAATGATGGGACATAGTCCTAACCTTGATTTTCTCCTCACCTCACCGTTTGGATACTACGGACACGTGCGGGGGTTTGAGAGTACTCGGTAATGGGAGTGTCAACCTCCACTTCATCACGTGGAGGTAATCGGGAGATTCCACCACGCACAGGGACTCCATGACCCAGATTTGAGGCCGTGGCTTAAGGTATACACAGAAGACATGCCCAGCAGGGGTATTTCGAGTCTTCAGGATACGTCGACTCCAATTTTCTTCGGTGAGGGCTCTAGGTGAAGAGTCCCTCCATGCTCATCAAGCATCCATCAAGAAGAAAAAGCAGTGGCTAGTCATCGGGTAGCCGTGGGGGCACAATGCTAAGTGTCCCCTCAGCAATCACCTTCAAACGGGCGACTAATTGGATCGGCCCTCAGAAATGAAATTTCTCATCAGTCAGGCTCGTCAGGAGTTGACCAGCACCTGTGAAGAGGTAAGCGGACCCGGAGTCAAACGTGACTTCATCCGTTGAGCTTCAACCTGGTATTGGTATGGCTTGGCACAAGGTAAGGGGGAAACTCATTCAGATACAGCCTCCGCTGTCAACAAGGACGGCGAGGTGACCTTAGCAGTGGCACTTCAAGCCTGGTGGAACATGCTCAGAGTCACAGTGGCAGTGGATCATCATCAGAATGCAAGCATAGGCACATAGACCCCTGTGGCAGGGTCACGGGCAGCATGATAGGCTATCCCTCGTTCAGAACATGCAAACCCAACATCATCGACCTTAAAGGGTACAAAGGAATGAAGAATGTACAGGGAGTATGATCCTTGACACGAATATCGACGGCAAGTGGAGATTGTCTACAAGGGCTTTGAACCCGAATAGCAAACAAGCTTGGATGGAATCTCTAGCTCAAGAACTCACAGATAGGAAAGAAAAGCAAAGTAGTTCAGCGGCCTAGGTCTGGGAACCTTGGTCGTCATAACAGTGGAGCTAAGTGAAGCTCACCAGAATCTCCTGGGCAAGCCCCCATGGGAAATTGGAACATTGCGCCGTGGATGGGGGGCACGTTAGGAATACTCCACCCTCATGTGAGTGGGAACCAAAGGAATTGAAAGAGACCACTTCAGAGGAAGTAGGAACAAGTACAAGGAATGCTACCACAAAAATGTATCATCATCTACGAGCTCAACGAAGCCGTGAGCTATAAAGCACCCTGGATGGGACGGGGTCGCTCATCCTTCTAAGTATCTCCTGGATTGTGTTGGGCGCAGTTTAGAGACGCGGTGACTTATCGTAAGACAACATTCAGCAGCCAGCCGCCAACCAGCGTTTATCCTAAGATGACCAAGGCCTGCTTTGACGTAGTCAGAGCAAAGGAGTAGAGCCAAGGCTTATTCAGAGTGCAGGGACAACAAGATGTCACCCCAGCATGTGGCCAGCAGGACTCTTCGAGGTCAGGCTAGACAGCCCCCTCCATTCAACAACATCAACATTAATGAGGTAGGTGCCAAGGAAGGCCCTCCTCAGCATCGGGCAAAGACAAGCCGGCAAGGAAAGGCCGTGCTAGATCAGCATGAGGTCGAGAGTACCTCTTGAGGAGAACTCAATCGGCAGGTGAAGGAAAGATGATCGGATCCTAGCCCCTATCTTCAGCGGGTGAGCCAAGCAAGGCAACAATCCCCCAAACTCAATCGAGATGAAAGCAACAACCAACCAACAGACCATAAAAAGTAGGACCGAGTGCCTGCGGACTACTAGGCTACATCTGGAGCCTCAAAGCAGTGAAGTGAACTTCAAAAGCAGGACCGAGTGCGTGCCAAACATTAGGCTACTTGAGAGCCCCAACACAAAGATACAGGATCTTCACAAGCAGGACCATGTGCCTGCAGACCATCATGCTATGTAAGGGCGAGCTAGCATCAGCTAGCCGGGGACCTGAATGAGACTCGCGTGGACCGTGCCCCTTTTTTTCCATACAGCGAAGCCGAGGACCCATAAGCGGTGGACCGAGCCCCTTCAGCCAAGCCGGGGACCCAAATCAATTTGGGTGGACCGCGCACTTCTTTTTCAAAGCCGGATGACCCAGAAGTGGTGGACCGAGCACCACAGTGAAGCTAGAGGCCTGCGAGTGGGCGGGCCATGCATCTTTTTCAAGCACACAGATTCGAGGATAGCCCCCCACAAAGACGGCTCAACGCAAGAGCCACATGAGGAAGGACCCCTCACAAGAAGGCTGGAGGTTGAGTGACGGTCTACGAGATAGCACTGCTCATATTCCTAAGCCAACATCAACCCAACCAGAGTGGGCATATCTTCAACAGAAGACAGGAAATCAAGGCTATGTCCACTTATCGTTGACATAGAACCAACAAGAAAATCCACCTACATCCGGGCTCAGACAGGAGCGCCTCCAAGGTAAAGATAGTGAGTATGCCTACATCCGGCTCACAAGGAGCCCTTCCAGGTACCACAAAGAGTACACGTAAACTCGGCTCAGACAGGAGCCTCTACAGGTACATATGAAGTCAAGCCCCATATTAGTCTCAAGATGGAGCCTCACGAGCACACAAGAAAAGGTATGTGGTGCATCCACATCGGGCTCAAGAAGATGAGCCCCACCATCAACCCTCTTCTTTAAACCGCAATTTCATCCCTTCATCCAGATCGCAAAGGATCTAAGCAAGGGAAAACAAGAAGCCCCAAGATGAGTGATTCTCAGGTTTTTTTTTGTCGGCCAATGAAAGCAGGTTTGTTAACAACAAGTCAAAGTTCTTCCAGATCAAAACAGATATATTTGAGCATTGAGGCTCAACTCAAGCGACAAGCTACAAGCAGATAGCAAGGAACAGAAGCGGATCGGCCAATCTTCTTCTCTACAAGTTACCTACTTCATGTCTTTCCTCCAAAGTTTGCAAGAAGATCAGAACATTTAGGTTCAATCGAGTCTTGAAGTATGCCAAAGATTCAATGTGTCAATGGGATTGACTCTCCGGAAGTCTCAGGAAAACCTTGGTTTGTATGCCAAGGAAGCAATCAGATAGGCTTCATCTCTTTTGTTCAGGGACGGACCGGTGCTCAATAAGCCTAGAAGGTATCTTCCGAACGTACCTTACTTCAACGAGCAGGTAAGCTCATATCAGGACTCCAGGTCTATTCGAGCACTCAGTAAGTGCTTCAAGAAGGAAAATCCAAAGACCAAATACTTTAGGAGGCAGTGGAGGCCCTTGACAATCAAGCCTAAGGATCCGATTCGACATCGTATTTTACTCTCCATGGAACGTGAAGCGAGCAAATCCTCTCGGTGCACTCAATACAACCTTATGTACCCTTGCAATCAACTCAGCTTAACGCGAAGTGAACCTTCGTCACCATCCCGGAAGGAACAAGCACGCAGACATTCAAATCAGCTTCCAAGAAGCAGTGGGAATCAACGTGACTTGGTTCTCACCCTCAAGACGAGGCTGCATTGTTAGTGTAGCATCAGGTATAATATCCGGAACAGACAGGTTCCTCGGCATGGATCAATGCAGCAACGTGGTCTATGCCACTCAATGTAAATATTCCTATCATTCAATCCCCAAAAAAAGTGCCAAGCGGACTTGGTACCCACAACTTTTCTGCCTTTCAGCAAGCACGGCTGTTTGAGATAGACACTGCCTTCTCGGTAAGACCGCTCATGCAGCCCATTTTGGATCTTGTAGATGCACGTAGTTCTACACCTCCAAAGCATTAAACAGGGAGTTTCCTACCCTAACAATGCTACTCTCGATTCGAGAGTTTTCTAAGGGGGGGTGTATGTTGGACTTCGCTTGAGCGGGGGTCTCTGGGGTGACGGTGGCAGGTGACCACCCGATCTTAGAAAACCATGGCTTGGTGTCGCGGGGCGTGTGATGGACATGGTATGGGGATGACGGACGATGGGACATAGTCCTGACCTTGATTTTCTCCTCACCTCACCGTTTGGGTACTACGAACGCGTGCGAGGGTTTGAGAGAGCCCCGTAATGGAAGTGTCCCCCTCCACTTCATCATGTGGAGGTAATCGGGGGAGTCCGCCATGCACGGGGACTCCATGACCCAGTTTTGGGGCCGTCAGCTCATAGTCGGCGGGTCTCTTCGGCGAGTGTCGGCAAGGCGCTACATGTGGACGGGTTGTCCCTTTTGGATGTTCCAGTACTCGACACGGAGATCTTGGATTCCTCTTTGGGTTCAGCTATGGCCACTCATGCACGTGCGCACAAGGCGCTCCTCGTTCTCAACTGACCGGGTTCGGCCCACCCCGACCGGAGGCAGCGGTCTGGGGCATTTTTGGGAAGTTTCCAAGTTAGCCCAAAGTGGCTTGAGAGAGTTCCAAGGGGACCTCTTAGATATGTGCTCAAGGCCCAAATAGCCTCGTTAGCTCAACATTGATCCTAAAGACGCTTCCGCACTCAACTTAACTTCACGTCCACGCGGTGCCACGAAGGCTCTCGCGAGCGTCGAGCTAGACGTGATCTCGGGCCGTTTTCTGGACGAGCCCATCAACGAGCCGCCAAAGGGACTCATGTCAGTGGACGCGAGCCTCTTAGCACGCAAGATCCAAGTTGCGAGCCCTTGGGCTCTAGGTAAACGTGTTCATCTTGAGTGTCCCGGCTAGCCCCGTAACACATAGAAGTGGTGGACATGAGCCAATATGTAGGTCAACACAATTCCATCATTATAAGAGGCATTCTAATATGGGACAATTCATGTTAACCCCCATGACGACATTCTTCTTATTTGTAGTATTTTTAGTCATGGATTGGGATTCTAGTTCCCCTAGGTGCATGCTCATTGATTGGGTGATCGTCAATGAGAGGCACACCACAAACTTTATCAATTAAGAAATTAGTGATGATTGGTTGAATGTGGATACTTGTATGTGAGCAATGTGGATACTTGTATGTGAGCGGAATGACCCACATAAAAGATGTTATAGCTAAGTTTTGAGGTCATTATCAAAGATATCAATGTAGAGTTCTCTTGCTCTTCTTGAATCTTTCCTCGTCCTATGGATGTCTATGTGTGACTGTATGGGAGCGTAAGAGAGAGAGAGGGTGCATGGGTAATCAAAAATTGGTGGCGGTAATGGTAGCGGTGAGGCTATTGAGCAGCAGAGGCAAGCTCCCTCTTCACTGTAGCACAAGATTCTCTCTTGGGTGATGGCGGTGGCACAAGATTCTCTCCTTGGTGATGGCGGTGTCATACTGTGTGCATTTATCAAACTTGTCTACAACAAGGTTGTGTGTTTGTAGGCTTCATGGCTTGCACATGGTACATAGCAAGGCCCTCTGTAGTTGACCTTTTTGGCATCACTGTCGAGGAACTATTGTGTTCCAGTCTCTACTTGTACTTTGTGCTATTGTTTGAGCTTATATTTCGTTTTTCATTTAGTAGGAAAGACTAGGAAGGTGCATTTGCTGTTGATTTTGGAATATATACAGGTTTTCACTGTTCTGCCTGGTTGTTGTTAGCTTAGAGATACTAATTCTATTTGTGTGTGTATTGTCATGTGGTTCATTTTGAATTATCGCACCATAGTAACTAGCAAGTCACTCAACATTGCACAGTTAGTCCATAGTTGTAGAAGTGATAAGGTTCTTCTTTTAATTTCCAAAAACTTAAGCTTCTGGAAAAAATGAAAAAAAAACACGCCATAGGAGAGAGGGGAAGAATTCTTTCAAAGAAGAATTGAATTGACATTTTAAAAAAATGACTCCCAAGATGGGTGGAAAAAGAAAGGCCCCAATAGCCCATGCCCCTCTCTCTCTCTCTCTCTCTCTCTCTCTCTCTCTCTCTCACACACACACACACACACACACACACATACACATTCTCCATAGCCTCCTCCTTGGTGAGAGCGATAATGAGATACACAATAAATATATAGCCTAATCCTCCCAAGGATAAAAAGGGCATGTGGCATAAAGGAAAGGTCTTTCTCTCCAAAAGCTTTCCTTAAAATTGCACTTTCACCCACATGCCTAGACAAAAATTGCTTGTTTTGGGGGCCAGAGACACCTGTGTTGGTCAAATGCTATATTGTAAAGTGTACCAAGATTTCCCAAACTATGAGCTTGTTTTGCGTTATTGCATGACCTAGTTTTTATTGCGATCATCAAGAAAAAAGACAAAAGCAAAAAAACTGCAAATAAATCAAGAAACAAAACAAATACAAAATGGAAGGAAAACATTTTGTGCCTGTGTGAACGCTTGCAGGACGCCGAAGTCACAAGTATTTATGATATGGTTAAGTACTAGAGTTTGAATAGCTAGAGAGCACTTCAATTTACCAAAGTACTCACTATCCATCCACATTAGGTTTCGGGCCTTCGAACGGGACCTAAGGTAGTGCGACCCAAGACCCACACATTGCGGCTAGTGACACTTCTTTTGATTATGACATAATGGAGAGACACCCTACATCAAAATCTAAGAAATCAAATCAAAATGTACCTATCCCAACCCCATTCCCCAATGCTAGTGTTTTTAGTGGCCTAATGAAAACATTTAGTAGAGCTACTCGCTCTGAATCTGTGACTAGTGAAGTAAACAAAGGGGATGGGGAGGTAGATTCAACTTCACATCTCATGTAGACACTATGAATGTCCATATGGATATTCTACCCACTGCATTGACTAAATCTCAAGGCTATCACCCTCAAAAGTTATATTACCCGATGGTAGGAGTCTGCCAAAAGCGTAAGAAGCCAAATGTTAAATGCAAGGGACTAGAGAGAAGGAAATTAAAAGCTTACGCATGGTGGAACAATGTCAAGAAATGAAAGAAAATGACCCTATGATAGCAAGCATACCAATCGAGCAATCAAGCTCTCCCAAATTAGTAGTTGATAAGAGTAAAGCCATAGAGAGTCACAATGCATCCACTTCAAGGGAAACCTCTAGCACGCCAATCTTAGATGGGGTTTTTCTCAATGATAATTAGCAATGTGACCTTTGACCTATACACAGGCTTCATATAACATGTGGATTGTTTAGATATTCTATCATCCACATCTAGTGCCACCAATCTAGAGGAGCAGCAACGGATTGGTTTGTGACGTCATCCATAGTATTGTCCACTTAGAGAGGCAAAACAAAGGAACTAACACGCCTTTGATGGGCCTTATGATATTCTTGGATACGGGCAAGGCTAAACAACTGTCCCTATCAAGAATGGAGACTCCTTCAATGATTCCCATTGCTCCCTCGTATGTTGTTTCACCTAGAGTCACAATGTAGTTTGAGCCCACAAGGAGTACCTTTAGTTTTCTAGACCTATCTCAACGTTCTCTTGGAGATCAGCCTACTTTAGTGATGAGCATAATGGAAAGTGCATCCTTGCCCTCAATCGTTAGTACGGAACCACTACCTAGTAGTGTAGTGCCTACAATAGTACCTACAAGTGAGCATCAATCATATGTACATGTTTCCACTCATGCTCGTGTAGCTCCTACACCCCTAATCATTCCAATGGCTTATGCTCCACAATCACATTTTTCAAACTCTTATTCAAGTGGAAGCATGCCAATTAGCAATAATATATATATCCCACATATGTTATGCCTAAGGCCACACTTTTGAGCTTTGGGTTGGCATACACATGGTCCTTGGGTCCCATGCTTGGTACGGAATTGTGCCAATCCCCGTTTCACATTAGTTTCAAGAGCACCTACACTCGCTATACCTACTCATTTAGGTGATTTGGTAACATTTGCTTAAACTATTGGTCAATTTATTGCACGGAATATGCTTAGCATACCTAAGAGGGAGCCTAGAAGCAAGGCGGTGTAAGTGGCCAAGCTCACCCAAAAATTAAGCGGTGACGGAGATGTTAGGAAGCATATTGAGGTATTTGAACACATATGTGAATCCTTGAAAGAGCACAATGAGTTACATAAATGTAAGGCCTTAATCTTGACCCTAAGCAAGAAGGACGGTGATGGTATAGGACCTTAAGGGTTGAAGAGCCCACATGATTATCCTACTCTTAGGAGACTGTTCTTGAAAGAGTACATACAAGAGGGTCTGATTTGGGGCATAGCATTTCAACTCCAAAAAGCCAAACAAGAAGAAGGGGAGTAGGTGAGAGATTCTATTAGTCATTTAAAGCATCTGAATTCTCATTGTGCCCCAAATGATCAACATTTCAACAATAATAGGTACTCGATAAATTCATTAGCAGGTTGCAACATGAGGATATAGCCTAGTCATTAGAGGTATCACTGCTTGGGTAGCAGTCATTGTAAGGGAAGTGGAATATGGAAAAATTGAGAGTGAGTCATTCATAGTGTAATTAGAGTGTTAGTTGACAAGAGATTAGAGAGAGAGAGGTGACATTAATAGAGATAGAAAAAAATGGGTTTGATGAATGAGAAACTACATGCAAATCATGATTATAAAGTGGGCTAGAATGAAGTGTAATGAGTGGGATACAAAGTGTGTAACTTAGGCTTCTTCTATAGAGGAGGGCGCGAGCATTTAATGGCATAAGCAATGATGTCAAAGTGCAGACTTCTAAAGTAGAGGGGGTTTCCACTAGTTGGTGGTGTGGATATGTCACACATCCCAACAAGCCTCCCCATATGTGTCATAGTAGAAACCAAAAAGTACAAAGTATCCTCCCCTAGAGAATTTAATAGAAGGGTGTAGGGTCAAAGTAAAACATCCTCCTAAGAGATTTCAACTGGGAGTAGGATCAAAAAACTTGTCCCTAGAGAATTTAACACTAGGGTATAGGCCAAAATACACCTCCCCTAGAAAATGGTAGGAAACTAGGTGGTAGGTCAAATTGGCAAATGGGGCTTCTTCCAATGTCGGAGGTCAAAAGGTGAATGGATATTGCAAATCTTCAAAGTATTTTTTTTGTCATTGTCAATGTTGATCGCAAAGTATTTCTGTTGTCAAAATTGTTGTGGTCAATGCTTTTCCTTCCCCTCAAAGTGTGTCATCAAAATCGTCAAAGTGGATGTCGATGGCGGTATGACATATGTGTTCAATTTTGTGCAAATATGTGCTAGTGAGGATGGTCTTACCGAAAACCGGGCAGTCTCTAATCCTTGTGCAAACGTAATTTTTGCGAAGCAAAATTTGAAAGTGCTTGCACATGTGAATGCAAAGGTTTTGTGCAAATGTGCAAAAGTTTGTGCAAGTGAGTGGTGTTTGTGCTAGTAGTGCTTTTGCGAATCTTGAAATTGGATGAGGAATACATGGCTTCGTGAAGACCTTTCCGCATGACTATTTGAAGCCTTGAGCTCATGGCGACGGGAGCCAATTTGTGTAGCCAATGGGACACTCCCCTTAAGTTCTATGTTGTTGAGGACAATGAAACGGGGGACAAACAATTGATAGCATGGGAAAAGGCTTTTGACAAATGTTCAAGGCAAAGGGGTGTAATGCCGTGGGAATTGGGGCTAAGAAAGAATACATTAATTCAATTTTTGTGTGAGAATAGCCGCATGTGAATGCACGTTGAGCGGGGAGACCAAAGCAATAATGCTACATAAATTGCACGACCAGAGATGTGTGCAATAGACTTGGCATTGATGAAGTTGCATGCAAGTCAGTTGCAGCAAGTGAAGGGGGTTTGGATGGTAATTCGAACAACAATTTAGTGTAGGCGTCAATCGACCAAAGGTTGCTCAAACCCGAAGTGTTCCTAACATTTTCTTGAGCGTGCTTCGTGGCCTTTGGGCAAGTGAGCACCCTCCTTCAAAATAGTTAAGGTTTCCTCCTTTTGACCCTTGGAATAGGGTGTCTCCACACGTGATCAAGAACTAGTAAAAGTTCCCCACGAAAAAGGTTTTGAGCATTACATCACAAACCCGTGAGCTTCAATTTGCAGGGATTCTAGGAAGCAAAAAAAACACTAATCTTGTAAATCTAATCAAGCTAGTAGGCCCATCCAATTTTCGGAAGCAGGTGAACTAACTAGAATCCGAAAGATTCTTCTAAAGGTTCAAAGGTAAAACGAGAGGAGCCGACACGTGGCTGTAGCCATATGCTTGGAGAGGTTTGAGGAACAAAACTGGGGAGATGAGACATGGGGGGGGAGAGAGAGAGAGAGAGAGAGAGAGAGAGAGAGAGAGAGAGAGAGAGAGAGAGAGCGAGCGAGCGTTGCCATGTATCAGTAGGAGTACTACAGAGGGGCTTGATTTCTTTAGCTGTATCATGGAACATGTCAAGGCTAGAGAGAGAGAGAGAGAGAGAGAGAGAGAGAGAGAGAGAGAGAGAGAGAGAGAGGGAGAGAAAGATGGGGCTGCATAATGAGCTGAGAAGTCTGGTGATGGAGGCCTCTCTCGATCTACCAGAAATAAAAGAGGCAGAGTATCCTTTGAGGTGTCTCCGATCGCCGCTTCTTCATCGGCAGTTTTTATTGTCTCGACAAGCAAAGGAACATAATTTTGTACGACACTCTCGAATGCAGCTATGGAGTCACTGACAACCTCTCTCTCAATATCAAGCCCAGTTTTCTTTCTCTTTAGGAGGATACTTGTGGAAACCTTTCCTTAAACAAGGGTATTAGGGCAAGCACTAGAAATGGTGCAGGTGTTGCCAATAAGGTCTCCCTCTCTTGTGCTCCTCTTCGAGGGATGAAGCGTGCAAATAGTGAAGGTGAAAAAACACAGAGTACGTGTAGAGTAGAGAAGGGGAAGGATACTCATGAGGTCGCAAGTCGCAGATCAGATTGTTGACCAGAGAGAGAGAGATGCGCTATGTCTGAGGGCACAGAGAGACACAGGGAGATGAGATGTGTAGGCAGGAAAGAAGCAAGGAGAGCCGGTGGGCAGCTGCATTGGGGTTTCGCACAGAGCAGATGATGGCACTTCCTTTGCTTTCAAATGAGCAGATTCACAAGACTACAAATTAATTCAATTTTGAGTGTAGACCCAATAGGTAGCGGAGGGCGCAGAGTGGATTGGAGCGGGTGCCACAGTGCCGACGGGGCCATCAGGAGGGTCTCGATGGAGGCGAGTGCAACGGATTCCCTTGAAGCAGGAGGCGACCTGACATGTGCAGAGCCAGAGGAGGTGCTGAGTCGCGGTGCAGGTTCTAAGCACGCGGGGTAATATAGAGGAGACCCGGAAGAGAGAGGAGAGAGAGAGGTTGTTTATAGGGGATCTCGCGAGATTCCGATTAATCAAGCTATTAGATTCCCATATGGAACCCGATGCAAAACTCCACATATCTCCTAGTATTACACAAACGTTCAGTATCAAATGGCAAAGGTAAAGTTCATAACCCACCACACACCCCCTCCTAGTTTCTTTTTGGCCTGCCCAAAGGGCTAAAGCCACAATGATGTGTTCCCTTTTTGTTAATGAAAAATGAGAGGTTAAAATTTTAAAAATACACAATTTTTAGTATTACTTTATTGGTGGATGGAGACACTGGACACTCATTATGGGCAAAGGAGATCCAAAAAAAATGATGAACTTGGGGTGTGTGAGTCTGTCACTTTTCAATGAATTACTTTCCCCCCTCCCCCTCTTTCCATCTTCTGCCTCTGTTTAGGAGGAGGAGGAGGAGGAGGAGGGAGAGAGAGAGAGAGAGAGAGAGAGAGAGAGAGAGAGAGAGAGAGAGAGAGAGAGAGAGAGAGCGAGCGTTGCCATGTGTTAGTAGGAGTACCACAGAGGAGCTTGATTTCTTTAGCTGTATTATGGAACAGGTCAAGGCTAGAGAGAGAGAGAGAGAGAGAGAGAGAGAGAGAGAGAGAGAGAGAGAGAGAGAGAGAGAGAGAGAGATAGATAGATAGATAGTTCTATTATCGTCCTGGGAGGTCAAATATGACCTATGGGACCAAATGAACATGTCACGTGGTGTGAGTGGAGTTCATAAGTGACTCTCGATGCTCAAAAATGGCTGAAATGAGCGTCGCAATAGAGAGTCCACATCGTGGTTGGGAGAGGAAGGTATGTAGGGAGAGCTCATGGCTGAATATATGGGGAAAAGAGGACCTAATGTGGTCAAAAGCTGAGCACTCAAGTAGTGTGTGGTACTCACTCTCTCGCACTTGACGAGGGCATAAGGTGCAAAGTCGATGACACTCCTCGCCAGTGCCCCAACGTCCTGTCTCGCAGCGTAGAGAATGGGAGCTAAGACGAATGGAGGCAATGGTGCGGATTGCACTCAACGGGATGGGCTCAAGGATGTAGGAATGGGTTCGGTTACCTCGTTCCGAGAAGAAGAGAGATTTGTAGTTTGGGGCAACGTGTGTGGTGTAATGGCTGAAGCGAGAACCTCCAGATTTCTCCCAAGCCATGATACATTGGCGTTGTAAGAAGGCCTCATTAACTTGGGAGTCGATCGACGCATCCTTGACCAAGTGACATGCATCCCATCTTCCAAACCATTTCTTGATATCAAGCATCCACCCCGAACTTAGTATTTTGCTCTTCCATGTCTTTTGAACCTTTTGACTTGCTTCATATGCGATTCTAGGAAGTCGATGCAAAGGGCTACGTTGTGTCTTACGCATGTACTCCACAACCCTTTCCATGCCCAAGACCTCAATGGGAAGCGATCCGGACTCAAGAAGTAAGAGCATGTAGGGTGTTTGTGTCTTGACTTGGAGAAAGTTGGTGAGAAAACGCTTTTGGACATTCTCAAACTCTTTCCAAGTAGACTTCCCGATGCTTCCACCCCACACCTCCACTCCATAAAGAAGGACCGGTGTCACCAATGTGTCAAAGAGGTACTTTTTAAGAGCCCAACACTTGATCTCTCCTGCATTGCACATGTTCTCAAATGCATAATAAGCCCTCTTTCCGGCTTCCAAGCGATGCATTGCACAATCCTTCCATTTATGATTGGATGGAACCTCAAGGCCAAGGTACTTGAAGTGATCTACCACTTCAAGTTTCTCATTGTTGTATACAATGCATGGATTTTTGTCATTGAGGGTCTTTACAAGCATAACCTTGGTTTTGGATCCATTCACGATCAGCCCGCTATGTAGGCAAATGCGTTCCAAGACACTCATAAGCTTTTGTGCATCTTCTAAGGTATGTGCCAAGAGCACTACATCATCGGCATAAAGCAAAAGCATGATCACCGCATTTCCAATCGAGAGAGAGAGAAACAAAGAGAGAGGGAGAGAAAGATGGGGCTGCATGATGAGCTGAGAAGTCTGGTGATGAAGGCCTCTCTCGATCTACCAGAAATAAAAAGGGAGAGTATCCTTTGAAGTGTCTCCGATCGCCGCTTCTTCATCGGCAGTTTTTATTGTCTCGACAAGCAAAGGAACATAATTTTGTACGACACTCTCGAATGCAGCTATGGAGTCACTGACAACCTCTCTCTTAATATCATCAGCTATGGAACAGTAGAGGGCTCTCTCGAAGAAAAGTCTAGTTTTCTTTGTCTTCAGGAGGATACTTGTGGCAACCTATCCTTAAACAAGGGTATTAGGGCAAGCACTAGAAATGGTGCAGGTGTTGCCAATAAGGTCTCTCTCTATTGTGCTCCTCTTCGAGGGATGAAGCGCTGTCGAGAAATTTGCGGTCTTGCGAGGAAAGCACCGGGCTTATGGCTGTGAGAGTTTGTGAGAGAACTCAACAAAAACTATATGAAGGAGTTAAACTATAGATGCCATGAAGACTAGGGTTTGGAAAGAAGTGCAATCAAAGAAGACTCACTTTTTCTCTCTTGCACTCACACACACAAAGAAAGAACACAAAAGAGAATGTCAAAACAATACAAAAATGAAAACATCAAGGCTATGGCCATATCGTATCATGGGTAATATGAAAGGGTTAATAGATGAGTTAATGGCATTCAATCTTGACTGACCAAATAGGCTACGGATTGTTCTTTGGAATTGTAGTTTTGTGCTTACCATAATATATATATTTTGTCTAGTGATTGGGATTAATTGTGTGTACAAATCCTCTTGGTTCATAGCAAGATAACTACGCTTACGTCAAAAGAAAAGTTATAGTCTATGAGAGGTAGTATGATGGGATCCGGTGATAGAAGTATTTCATTAAGCCTTTCTGGGCCAAAGAGAAACACTATACGTTGTTGAAAGTGTATTTTTTGGCTAATACATACGTTAATTCTAATAGATCATACAGAGTGAAAGCGATAGAAATGATCATCATGTGGGTTATTCATCTAGGATAGTATGTGAGAAATGTAGATATGAGAGAAGTGAAGAGATGAGAAGTTTCCCTCCCAAGCTCTATTCTTGCCCGTAGGCAATAAGGATACTGCGGAGAGAGATGTACTTGTAGAAAAGAAAACTTAGAATTTGCAGAGAGCATGAATTACTAAGAATGAGAGAGATAGGTTTGGTTAAGGAGATGAGATTAGATACATATATATGTATATATGTCGGATTAGAGGTGAAAAAGAAAACAACAAGAAATCAAGAAAACATCAATGTAGAACACATCTTACTTGACAAACCCTTCGGCACCATTATTGATGGAGAGAGAAGAAGAGGGGAGCACTCCACTTTGATTGATACGCCAAGTACAACACCTTCTTTGATTAGAGTTGATCTTCCAAGGATAGAGTACAAGAATGGCTAGTCTTCCTCTAGGAGAAAGTGTAGGCTTGGGCTTATGTTAATGGAGCTAAGTACAATTAGGCATTACTACTCACTCCCTCAAGAATTCCTCTCATCAATGGCTTGAATGCTTCCGTTTTCTTTTCAAGGAAGAAGAGGTCCCCTTTTATAGGTGAAGGGAACCCCCAAGGGTTTACACAAGAAGAGAGGAGCCAGTGTGAATAGGAATTGGAAAAGTTGGAAATGAGCTGTCCTTGCATGATGTGGGCAGACTGGGATCCAGTATTTTGATCATATCTCCTCAACCGTGGCTCCAAATAAAAAAGTAAAACTATGGACAGAAACTTCAGCTCATTAGCTACAATTTTTATTTTAAAATCATTTTCCAATTCGGATTGGAACCTTGTGTGAAAAATTCATCAAAATAGGGTCCATTTCTGGCAGCTAAAGTCTTCCCGTGGTCCCCTTAGCCTAGACTTTCATTTAATTCCAAAGGACACCTCATGCCATATGAAAGCATGACATTGCTCCTTGACAAAGTTTTGTAATCATGCTTGCAATAATGCATTAAAATAAGTGTATCTTTGAAATCATGCCACTTAGTGTCCCACTAGGATTTGATTCCCTCCTAGTAGCTATTTAAAAAGAAATATAAGAAAAGTATAAAAAATACATAGAATATATATATATATTGGAGTTTACCCTAGATATAGGATCTAGCTATGGTGTGAGATGATAATGAGATAGTAGAAATAAAGAATCAATGCTTTTTGCCCCAAGTTAAAGAGCGGAGCTATTGAGCTTTTCCCATAGTATTTTCTGATGGTAAAGTAAGGATAGGTTACCCTTTAGAAAAATAATAGGATGAGATAGAAGGCTTATTATTATACTTAAATATGCATATGTACATTATAGGAAAGATAATTATGTATCTAAAAAGCTACAAAATAGATCTTGTAGCATGCGTTCCCACTATGTACGTGTCACAACACACCATCCACCCCCTCTAAACCTGCACATCCTCCGGTATGTGCCACATTATTTCTTTGTAAGATAATCCCTCTTGTACATGTTCCTTGCTTTATTCTTCAATGGATGATTCCAAATCTTCATCTTCACTTTGATCTTTACCTGTGGTTTGCTCTTCTTCCTTATGAACATCTTTAGGATCATTGTCTCCTCTTCTCTTAAACATTTTGATCCTTTTTCCTCCAGTGGGAATCTTTACTTTTGTACCATCTAGTTCAGACAAGCTGTAAGTAGCATTTTCATGCACATGGTTTACAACATACGGTCCAAACCATCTTTTTGAAAACTTACGCATGACTGTGTGCAGGTTATCAAGGCTACTATCATACACCAAAACCGAGTCACCTTTGTCAATTGCTTTGCTCTTGAGTCGATGTCGCTTATCAAAGTATTCCTTGTTTTTCAACCTTGCATTTTTGAGTCGTTCTTTTGCAGCTTCAATGTCTCCAGGTCTTCTCTCTAGCTGCCTTATACGCAGTGCAAGGAGATCTTCCCTACTAAGCCCCTCTTGCCAAGGTAGTACATTTCATGTGGGAATTGTATCTTCAATCGGCATCACTGGCTTTTGACCATACATTAGCTCCGCAGGCATATAGCCAGTTACTGAGCTATGTGTTGTATGATCAGCCCATAAAGCATATGGTAACAATTTTGGCCACTCACCAACTCTTCCTTCGCAAGCCTTGGCCAAAGCTTTGATGATAGGAGGATGCCCTCTTTCACTCTTTCCATTGTCTTCACGGTTGTAAGCTGTAGTAAGAGAAAGCTTGATTCGTACTCTAGAAAAGAACTCCCTTGCTTCTTTGGCATCCAGTTCACCTCTATCTGCAGTGATTTTTCTCACACAACCATAACGGCAAATCACCTCATCAAGAAGGAATTTGCACACAACTTCTGTGGTTTTATGGCTAGTGGATATGTAGGGTTCAATCCATCACGATGTCGAACATTTGAATACACTTGACAAGTTACACATGTCTCTACAAACTGAGATACATCTTTATACATACCCTTCCACCAGTATTTTTCTTTCAACTTGAAGAAGGTTGCCCATATACCCCTGTGTCCAGCCCATATACTCTCATGAAACTCTTGCATGAGCTTTACTTGAGTCTTTTTTTTACATATAACCCTTTGTGGTGTAGCACCCTTTTGTTTAGGATGCTTCCACAAGTAACCATCCCTCAAAAAGTACCCATATGCTTTCCTGCGTATCCTCTTGAATTCTTGTTCAGACCAATCATCCTGTTTTGTTAGAGTACTCTAGTAGCTTCCAATAAGAAGCCAATCACCTTCATAAAGCTCTTTCAAGAATGATTCAAGTAGATTAGTCATGCAGACATTGTTACCTTTGACATGAGAGATAGAATAGAACTTTGTGAATACATCATCTCCCTCGTCAATCATTTGTGACTCATCTTCATACCTTGCCCTTGATAGCATATCTGCCACTGTATTGTCTTTTCCTGCAATGTGCTTAAACTCAGGATTTAAGGACTTAATGTAGGCAATCAACCGCAACATCGCAATGTCTGGTGTTGAGCAGCTTGTAATCATCCCAAGAAGTGGTAGACAATCTGTTTCTACAACCACACATGCACCAATTAGGTACTCTTTCCCACTTTTCAAGGCTGTAACCATACCCCATAACTCTCTCTTTATCTGTGGATAGTTTCTTTGGCGAGAACTTAGCACCTTTGCTCCAAATCTTACCACATACCTGTGTCCTTCTTTGTCATCTTGCCCTATTGTCCATCCAATCCCTGTAGGACTGGTGTCTACTGTCACAATTACTGGCCTTTGACACTCATAGTCTACCTTTCTCAAAGTTGTTGCTGACTGGAGAAACTCCTTTAGCTTTTTCATGGATTTTACATGTGCTTCTGTCCATTTAAACTTCTGATTCTTTCTAAGCAGCTGATAAAGAGGATCAGCTACATGTGCATAATGTGGAATCCAAATAACATAGAAGACACATGCTCCCAGAAACCTTCTAACCTCAGTGATGCTAGTACACGTTTCTTTCATTCTTTGGATGGCATCTACCTTTGTTGGACAAGGTTTCCTACCATATGGCCCGTGCATGTGCCCCACAATAAGCACTTCATTAACACCAAACATAGAATTTTTCCCTGACAATGCAAGATTCACTTCTTCCAACCTAGACAAAATTTTATCACAATCATTTATGTGATTTACCACAAACCTGCGACATCCCTTGAGATCCAAAGCTTCATCTTTGTCACCTTCTTCACATCCTTTGATAGGCAAATCATCAATGAAAGACATTGTGATTTGAGGAATAAAGTCACGTAAGACCTTATTCATCCCATTCATCATATGTGCAACCGAGTTGGTTGCTCCCTGTGGCAAGGTACACATCCTTACCAAACCCAAAGGTGTCCTCATGGTTGTCAAGTCTCTGCTTTCGATTGCAAGCTGAAATCGATCATACCCTGAGTAGAGATCCCCCATTGAGTAGATTGCCCTCCCTGCAAATGCCTCTGCAAACTTATCCACAATTGGACCTGTACCTACATTGCTAATTGTCACCTTGTTCACTGGTTGCATATCTTGGATGAAGCGTAGAGAACCATTCTTCTTCGGAACTGTGAATCACCTGTTTGAGTATGGAGCACAAGAAGGCTCCAAGATTCCCATTTTGATTTTCTCATTCAGTAGCTCTACTAACTTTGGCAAATGAGCCTTTGGAACCGGAATAGGCCGCAGATTCCAAGGCACATGAGGTATTGTGAAAATTACCATAGGAGCTACAATAGAAGGATCAACACATCCTATCTCATGTGGCTCAAATGCAAAAGCCTTACCATGCTTTGAAAGCATTTCTTTGAAGCACTTTGTCTCCTCCTGTGTTAGAAACTCCTTGCGACCAATCTGCAAGTCTTGGAAAGACTCCTTTGTGAAGGTATGCCCAATCTTTTTAGGATTCCTCAAACTTGGTTGTAAAGAAGCGTGCTCAATCTTTTCCTTGTTGTTGGGTGGTAAGGGTGAAGCTACTGGTTTCACCTTCTTTGCTACACTCTTGTATTTAGTTTCAACATGGACTTCTTGGCCAACTGTTTGGCTTTCTTTAAAGGCTTCTATTACTTGATACATTTCCATAGAGCAAACTTCCAGAACTTCATTTTCAAGATGCAAATTAGACCCCATTATAGCATCAAGCTCACCCATAGTATCTACAAAAGAAACTTGTTCACACAAACCCAAAACATTTTCAGTAGGCTCTAGCAACCCACTCTTTTTCATGCCTATTTGTACATTATGCACATATTGCCTCTCACATCTCTTCAAATCTTCAAGTTTTGTAAAACATACTGATCCATTCTTTGTTACCAAGGAGCTCGTTGAAAACGCTTCACCTATGTTTGGATCAGGCGAGACCCTTTTTCTTTCTGTACCACTGTAATTCCGCTTTACAATGGTACTTGGCCAAAACCCATCATTTCTCTATGATCATGAAACTCTTTCGTCACCTTTGGTAGAGGATGTTCTCTGAGGTTGTCACGATTTCTTTCATGGTTCACACAAACTGTGAGAAATTGGACAGCTCGTTTACCATCTTTGCTACGTATCCTAGCATATGCTGAACCATCATCGATTACCTTTGTTTCCATTCAAACTCCCACAATGTAGGGCTGTCCAAGGATGAGATGATATGAAGATGTATCCTGTACAAAGAAGTTTTGGTCAATCTTTACATCACCTATTGTTACCTTCACACCTAGACATGCTGCATACAATTCACAAGATGAATTGTTTGCCACTTTTACCATCCAGCCATGATCTATGTCCATCGGCCATTTGCACTTGTTGTAGAGACTCTTTGACATTATGTTTATTTCTGAACCATGGTCAATCAAGGCAACAAATGGCTCTTCAAGATCACCTACCTTGACCAAAGTTTCTGTAGTAGCCCTTGCCCAATGACTTCGTGAATAGTAACTCCTAGGAATATCTTGAACTACTTCATCATCATTTGAGAAATGCACTTGCTTCACTCTCCCACTAGATTGGTAGCATCCTACCACAGCTCCATCATTCTCCTTATTTTGCAGTTGCATCCCTTGTGTCTTTGAGGTTTCCCCTTCAACCTGTGGACGAGAAAATTCAGCAAGGGTTTGCCTCTTCCTCTTGATGATGTCAATGATCTCCTCATGGAATTCACGCTTTACAATGCCAAGAACTTCTCCCAGAGTAAACTCAATCTTGCTATTCAAGATCCTTTCCTCCAAGACTTTCTTTAAATCTGTAGCAACCTCAATATCAGATTGTAGTTTATAAGTTGGGCCTTTTGTCTTACCTTTCGTTGGCTCTTTCTTCTTTCCTGTTGTAGACTCCTCCATGAGTACTTCAGGTGGATATGCTCCTTGTGTTGAGGGTGTTTGAGAAGGCATTGAGTCGCTTCTTCCCCCACTTCTAGAATCTCTTTTTGATGGTCCTTCATCAGCATTATCACGTCTGCGCTTCTCTTCTATAATTGCCTCATTTTGTTGGCATTTTGTAATGTAGGCATGCAATGACAATGAGTCCACTGGATCATTCCATCCTGTTTCTAAACGTATGCAATCACCTGCTTCATGTAGAATCTCTTTTGTAAGCTTTCTCTTTTTAGCTAATTGCATGACATTTGGCCAAATTTGACCATGATGGTCACTCACCTCTTCATCACAAAAATGTTCAATTTTTACTCCATAAGTAGCTGCCTCAACTGAAGAGGTGGCATGCTTAGTTGCCATATCTTCAACTAAGGTTTGCATTCCCCCCTTCCCAAAGTTAGTTCTCAAGGGTAGACCTGTCTCTCTTAAGTGGATTTTACCATCCTTAAAAAAGACAACATCTTTTGACAAAGCATCACTAAAATCATCACAATCCCTTCTTACATGGTCTGTACTATCACACCAAATACATCTATTAACAAACCCTTCTTTGGGTTGTTGTCTTTGCCTAGGAAGTGGCCCTGATGGTTGGCCTTTTTCTTCAAGCTTTGCAAACTTCACCTTCAAGTCACGCATTCCCTTCACAAGCTCATCTAGCATGGACTCATCAAACTTAGGAGCGATAAAAGTAAGCTTTACCATTTTGTCAGAAGTTGAGGTGAAAGGACTTGTAGTGTTACTACCATCTTGTCCCTTCTTCTTTGTCGTTTGGCAAGCAGTGAGACAACACCTTCAACCTCATTCCAGTCGGTCTTTAGTCCTTGCTCAACATCTTTATCTTCAAGAAGAAGCTCCAAATTTTCTTGAAACTCTTTACCTGCAGCTTGTAAGAAAATATTTGTCTTCTCTGCATCTAGTGTGGCCCTTTCTGTCCTGGTGAGTTGTGCATAGCGCCGCTCAAATTCCCTAACAGCTCTGTTACTGATAGTCCTTGCTTTGGCTTGACTACCCATTCTAAGAATGTTCTTTTGGTCACTCTCTCAGAGTCCTCCATGAAATATTCCTCCTTAAAAGCTACTTTGAGTTCTTCCCAATTTCTCCCATGCCCATCTTTAATTACCCTAACATGCTCTCTAATTTCTGGAGCAACAACTAGCTGAAAGCTTTGAATCATCTCACCTTCTGACACGCGATGCAGCTCCATCTCCTTCACATACTCGCGTAAGTACTTGGTTACATCTTTGCCATTGAACTGATCCATCCTATTGACGACTGCTTGTAGGGCCTTCGTTGCTGAAATCTCCCTTCTTTCAATGGCATGTTGTTGTTGCATGAACATTGCAAATGCTGGAAACATTTGCATTGTTGTTGGGTCAAAATGCATACCCTGTTGCTCAACATGATCACCCATGGTTATCCACAAAATCTCACCCTGGCAATTTCACGTCGGGTTCACCAAAAATATGTCGAGAAATTTGCGGTCTTGCCAGGAAAGCACCGGGCTTATGGCTGTGAGAGTTTGTGAGAGAACTCAACAAAAACTATATGAAGGAGTTAAACCATAGATGCCATGAAGACTAGGGTTTGGAAAGAAGTGAAATCAACGAAGACTCACTCTTTCTCTCTTGCACTCACACACACAAAGAAAGAACACAAAAGAGAATGTCAAAACAATACAAAAATGAAAACATCAAGGCTATGGTCATATCGTATCATGGGTAATATGAAAGGGTTAATAGATGAGTTAATGGCATTCAATCTTGACTGACCAAATTAGCTACGAATTGTTCTTTGGAATTGTAGTTTTGTGCTTACCATAATATATATATTTTGTCTAGTGATTGGGATTAATTGTGTGTACAAATCCTCTTGGTTCATAGCAAGATAACTACGCTTACGTCAAAAGAAAAGTTATAGTCTATGAGAGGTAGTATGATGGGATCCGGTGATAGAAGTATTTCATTAAGCCTTTCTGGGCCAAAGAGAAATACTATACGTTGTTGAAAGTGTATTTTTTGGCTAATCCATACGTTAATTGTAATAGATCGTACATAGTGAAAGCGATAGAAATGATCATCATGTGGGTTATTCATCTAGGATAGTATGTGAGAAATGTAGATATGAGAGAAGTGAAGAGATGAGAAGTTTCCCTCCCAAGCTCTATTCTTGCCCGTAGGCAATAAGGATACTGCGGGGAGAGATGTACCTGTAGAAAAGAGTACCTAGAATTTGCAGAGAGGATGAATTACTAAGAATGAGAGAGATAGGTTTGGTTAAGGAGATGAGATTAAATACATATATATGTATATATGTCGGATTAGAGATGAAAAAGAAAACAACAAGAAATCAAGAAAACATCAATGTAGAACACATCTTACTTGACAAACCCTTCGGCACCATTATTGATGGAGAGAGAAGAAGAGGGGAGCACTCCACTTTGATTGATACGCCAAGTACAACACCTTCTTTGATTAGAGTTGATCTATTAGGAGAAATATGAACCTTGCATGGGCCTTGTAAGGAATCCTAATTTTTAGGGATTAAGGCTAATGTTGTGTGGGGTTTAGGGGGCAAGGGCATTGAAGAAGGTAGTTTTGAGTAGGCTTTTCTAGCCTTTTTTTTAGACAAATGTAGGATGTGGACCTAAAGGGTTGCTTTCTCTCTCTAGCTTTTTTTAAAGTGAAGGAAGCATAGGGGTGTGTCCACATCAGCAATTCCGTGGGTCAAAAAGAGTCAAAATTTGACTTTTTAAAAAAATTTTCATTTTTATTTGTTTTTTACTTAAAACTCCCTCCCAACATATATACATATCCAAAAATCATTTTTTGACCCATTTTTTAACCCACAAGCTTAGAAAGTCCATTTTTTCAAAAATCTTTTCCCCCAAAAAGTAATAAACATTTTGTTCTCTGATCCTCCTCCCTCCTCCCTCCTCCCTCCTCTCTCCCTCTCCCTCTCCTCTCCCTCTCTGCCCCTACCTTTCTCCTCCTCCCCAATCTCTCCCTCCCCTCCCTCCCTCCTTCTCTCCTCCCATCCTGCTCGGCCTCTCTACCCTTCCCCCTCTATCTTTTCATCATTTGCTTCCTCACGCAACAGCTTCCATGGTGCTCACGGACATCACAAATGGTTTGCTTCCACCACCACGTACTCTTTACACCAAAAGCATACATATTCGCTTACCCACGGCATTTGCACCGAAGACCACTAGTGAAGGTGATCAAAGGTCATCACAGGAACGTCGCACCGCTTGTGAGACCAATGTTGACATTTGGGTGGATGGCCATTTGTACCCTTACGATCCTATAAGCCGCTTCCATCCACCGTTTAATAGCCTTTCCACATTTCTTCAATTTCTTGGGAGGGGAGAAGCAGGCTTGTTAGGCTATTGCAAGCGGCTGTGTATGGGTGCAGGTGCTTCTTTGCATATGTGGATGCACGAATGTCAAGCTCTTCACCTCAAGACGACGGCATTACAAGAAAGTGTTGCCTCTTCGGAGAGGGTAGTTAAAAGTCTTGAACAACAAATGCAAGAAAAGGAGTCCCACATCCAGAAGCTTACCAACACCATCACATACCTTAAAGAAACACCCCTTGGTGCAAGGGAACGCAAACGCCCGTATTCATCCATTGAAACTCTTGCACAATCCGGAGGAGCACGCAAACGACGAGTTACAGCCATAAGGTGAATTGGTCTTTACTTGCATGCTGCATTCTTACTTCACACTATTTTCTAACATTTATGTTTATTTGTTGCTAGAAACTTCATCCAGGAGGCATTCGGTGGAACAAGCCAAGATAATGGAGTCAACCTTCTCACTAGTTGTCTCAATACCGAGGACGTTATTTCTATCTTACAATCACCTGGAGGTAAGCACATTAAGGATGCAGTCACCAAGGACCTTATGCGTAAATTAAGAAATGTGGTTAATGATGATGACGTTCAACAAGCTTGTGATGAGGCTAGAATCAGCACCAAAGCCTATCAGGCTATTTTTCAACTCCTAAAGGATGCCCTCAAAGAACATGGCATTGTGGAAAACCTATTTCCCGTTCCTCACAAGGTCCAGCTCGCAAAGAAGGCCACAAACGAAGATGTGTTCTCCCGCATTGGGACATACCTACACATTGAGGACACAATGCCAACTTCCCTTTACGCTTCGTGTGCAACAAAGACAAGGGGAAAAGGTAAGAAACAATCCATAAGACCTTCGAATAAGGGCTTTCCTTACACAATGTGGAACAATATTTTCGTGGATCTTAGAAGGCTTCAAGAAGCCATGCTTAGATTTTACGAGTTACCTGAAGAAGATGACACACTTTACTTTTTTCTTTGGTATTATTCTTTTCATAGAAGCTGAAGTTTAAGGTCTTAGCACTATTTATTTTGTAGTGCTTGGCACAAAAGTCGCTTTTGTGCTGAAACTCGATGAGTGTCAAATAGTGAAAGGCCGAAGGTTAGAGAGGCTAAGTGTCACTCTAATGAACGAGGCCCTTCTACAAACCAAGCGAAAGGATTCAGTCGAGCCATATCCCACCCTATCTTTTAGCGTGCAATCAGAGAAAGACATTTGGTGGTTGGGTGCTATTGAGGTGCCCAAAGAGACCAATGGAGTACTTTCGTGGATTTTTGAGAGAACTCCATGGATCACAGAAGTAATACACTCCCAAATTGCAAGTCAGAAGTTGGAGATTGAGGGCTTTGGTAGTTATGATGTGGAGTGGCACTTAGGTGGGGATTTGAAGACCATAAAGTGTTTGCTTGGCTGCAAACAAGGGGCTTCTTCTCTCATGCCTTGTCCATTTTGCACTCGAGGGTACAAACCTAATGGACAAAAATCACATAAGAGCACTGCAAAGGCCAGTTACATGCTTCCATGGCAAGGGCATGGAGAACAAGGGTTAGATTATCATGATGTCGGAGATGAAGGTAGAGAATGGGAAGCGTCTATTCTGAGATGTCCCATGCTCAATGCCCCAGACCGTGATCAAAAGGACCACACTTGGAATCCAATCTTTCGATTTCCTCTATCGAATGTACATTTTTGTACATTACACGCATTCATGCGTATTTTTGATAGGCTATTGAAGCTCCACATTGACTATGCTTTCACAATGAAACCGTTGGAAAAGTCCCAGGAAGCGATCGAAAGAGTGGAGGTACTCTTGAATTCCATTGGCTGTCATGGTGGAAATGTGTCTATAGTTGCTGCAAAGAACACAGGGGAGGCCCATGAAATTGCTCAACAAGTGTCAATGAGTGGACAAAAAGCTAGACACTTTTTGAAGAAAGTTTCCCAAGGAAAGCCAAGTCGATATGATGCTCAAAGCAGCTCCAACCAACAGGTAGGTAACCTTTGGGAGCTTTGGAAGGAGTTATGCAAAGCTACTACTGACAATGATTCAAATGGCGAGCTTGCAAACAAGCGCAAGCAAGTTTGGGCCCATTTTGATAAAATGGTCAAGCTTATGAGCCTTAACAGCACAACAGAAGAACAACGGCAATCATTTCAAGAAGCTTTGGCGGATTTTACCAAGGTCTTCACCCTTTCTTGGGGTGAAAATAACATCACACATTACATGGTAAGTCATTCATGGTGTATTCATTACAAGGGATTGTTTTTATTTACTAATGTGGATCGTTTGCTCATGTGAACAACATATCTTGTTTGTGCATGGTGCATTTTTTATGCACAAGTATGGATCGCTTGAAATTTTTAGCACTCAAGGCATGGAGAAGTCCCATTATCGAGCAAGGGGAGTGTACTTCAAAAATACTCGACATGGTGGTGGAATGGTGCAATCCAATTATTTGGAGGAGATGTTCAACTGGTTTTTTCGCACAACATTTGCTCGTAAGCTCACAATGGAGGGTGCGCGATAATCCAAGATTGCTATTGAAGTGCGCAAATGGAGTCGTCAAGAGCATAGCAACAAGTGGCAAATGTCGCAAGGTCCCACCAAGCATGCTGCATGGCGGCGATGCAGAGTGCGACAAGGATGAAAGTGGATACTGCGCGAGTCACTAAACGTGAACGCAGGGTCCAACTCTTAGCGACATGTTTATTTAAAAAATAATACTTCTTTTAAAAAAATTAGTGTGAACAGGGCCCTTTTTAAATGGTCCCTTATAAATATTGCATGCTCTCATAAATCAATCATTTCTTAAGAACAGGTGAGCTCTTACCAACGAAATGGCGCGCACCAAACAAACCACGAAAGAGAATCCGCCTGCCAACAAAAACACCCTCCAAGAATGTGAGAAGCCGTCATGGCTTAAAGGCACAAGAAAACGGCCACGAACACCTGGCCTTGCAGGAACTCTTCTGGTAGTGGGCATGGTGGTAGGGCACGAGAGTCATCAAGGACTGTTGAATCTCCACCTCCTCAAGATATAACACCTAGAAAGAGAATGAAGCAACGTGCCCAGCGCTGGAGAGAAGCAGAGGGCCAGCAAACATCAGAGTCCGATAGGGAGCAGCCGTCGCGCCCCCAATTACAAGCAGGACCATTCAGGACTCGGGTGGTCAATACAGACACCGAATCAGAGAGTGAGCCACCATGGCTGCGAGAAAACATACCGCGCACACACCGGGTGGCCGTTGGGGGGAAGACATTGCCTCAAGGCAAGGGAGCTCTCCCCACACGACAAGATCGGCAACCAAGGGAAGAGGAAGAATCAGAACAGGCTGCAGAACCAGCCCCTAAGCATGTAAACAGACGCAAGTCTAAGTTTTTCAAGAAGCCTTCACGCCGCCCGCCAGCAAATGTGCAAGTGCCCCGAAGACAACCGCAGTGGCGCCGAAAAATAGCAAGGGCATTTGCAGAAATCCGCCACTACCAGAAGACGACGGAGCTCTTGATTCGACGTGCCCCCTTTGCTCGCACTGTGAAGGAAGTGCTTCAAAGCTATGGAAATCAGTATAGAATGCAAGCAATAGCGCTAGAGGCTATTCAAGAAGCTGCAGAGGCCCACATCATTTCAGTGTTGGAAGATACCAACCTATGTGCCATTCATGCAAAGCGAGTGACAATACAGCCAAAAGATATGCAGCTTGCACGACGATTGCGACGAGACTTCGAGCATTAGCCGAAGTTACCCCTCTTTTTGTATTGCACACCCTTATCTTTGTAATGATTTGACTTTCCAATGACAATATGATCAACAGCTGTGTCTACTCTGTCTATTATCTTTGTAATTTCAAGTTCTGTATGTAATTGTAGTCAATTTCAGTAAATTTGTCCATTTTAAGCAACCTTAGGGGTAGATTGGCCTATAAGGGACAAAAAAATGCTTGGCCACAAGGGCGCGCAAATGGCCCATCCAAAACTGATGGATGGGCCATTTGCGCGCCCTTGTGGCCAGGCCTTTTTCTACCCCTTGTAGGCTTATCTACCCCCAAGGGTACTTAAAATAACCAAATTTACTAAAACCTATTGGTTTTGCATCAATATTTTATATGGATCCTTATGGACACCTTTTTTTGGTCATTTCAAGCTTTGAATTCCTTATAGGATATCAAAACAAATAACATATTGTGAAACCAAGTGTCCAATGTAATTTGACTTTTTGGTGCAAGGGTGCAGTAGGTAGAGCTAAAGCAAGTGATAGTTTCCTGGAAACTTCATTTCATAATTGATTTGAGCTTTTCTAGTGTCCTTGAGTGTGAACATATACTGGAATTGCCATAAAAAGGTTGCATTTAAATGAATGATGCAAAACCGATCCATTGCAATAAATTTGTGCTTTTTAAGTACCCTAGGGGGTCGATTGGCCTATAAGGGGCAAAAAAATGCCTGGCCACAAGGGCGCGCAAATGGCCCATCCAAAACTGATGGATGGGCCATTTGCGCGCCCTTGTGGCCAGGCATTTTTTGCCCCTTATAGGCTAATCTAACCCCCTAGGGTACTTAAAAATCACAATTATACTCAAATTGACTGCAATTACATACCTTGAAATAACAAAGTAAAAAAACAATTCATATCACCAATTGAAACAATTTTCAAGATTGACAAATTAGATTGAAAAGAATTTTCAATATAGAGAGACAATTTCAAATATTTTTTATTCCTTCTAGCACGGTGATTTTACATCATGTATCTGAGGAGTTCAGAATTTTTTTGACCATTTCCTGGCGCCTATTTTGGCGCCTATTTTGCGCGTAAGGCAACTCCCCAGTCAAGAGGGACTGCGCTATGGCATTTGGGTCAGTTGAGCCAATGGAAGCATGTATCCCTATCTGGGCAAGCACTTTACCACGAAAGCCAGTGCCAAACGCTGTGCATACAAGGGATCTACGCACTAGGAACACTTGATGCGCAGTTTGAGCAATGGTACTCAAACACAAAAACTTGCTCAAAGCTTTTAACAACCAAGTCATAAAATGGGCTTGGGGAGTAAATTCATTATGGATAATGGCCGCATCACCAGGGGGGAGTTGTCCGAGGTAATGCGCAAGGGAAGCTTGAGGTCCAAAGCCCGTCCGCTTGCCACCCGTCCTTGCAGCAAAATCATCAACCTCCACAACATCCTGTCATAAACCGATGAAGGTTGAGAAAAAAGACAACGAAGGATAAAATAGTAACATGAAAATTAGGATACAGTTTACCTCGTGCTCCTTGTCATCCTCCTCCCTGTTGCCCTTTGCATCCAAGTTAATGGTCCCATGCACCACAGATACAAGCTTTGGATCATCAGATGGGAGGTTGCATAATGGCATAGGCATCCTAGCAGCCTCAACCTTGGCTTGCGTGGCTTGGAAATCTTCATCAGCCACGTGCAACTGCTCTGCTGCCAGGACCTCCGCACATACAACTGCAATAGTGTTAGCAACAGAGTCCCCATCTGGCAAGAGCTTGCTTTCTAGGGCATCTGGCGTATTGTCTAAGGGACATTTGTTGCTGTTGCATAGCACGCTCAAGCATTCATCCATGCGCAGGCCAAATGCTTTTTCCAAATCATGCAGGAACACAAACTCATCCCCATCCACTAACACTGAGGAGAAGCGGCTAATTTCTACCTCTGGGATAGCCACATCCGTCAGTGGTAGTGGCACTGGAGTGTCACTAGGGCCAGCTGCAACTATGGATTTCTCAACCACTTCCTCAAGACCCCTAGGGTACTCGAGCTGGTGTGCTTTTCCTTCCGCTGCAGGGTTCATGGGGATAACCTGCTGCTCCTTGGTGTCCTTGATAAAGGACCCAACTTAAAGGTGTGGTAAGCGGAGCTCCTCCAAATCAGGTTCCTCGCTCACCGAGAAGATAAATGTTGCGAGCCGAGAAAGGTACTCCACCCCCAACTTGCGCTTCTTGAGCGCTGACACCCCAGGGGCTTGCTCGTCCAAGTGATGGCCTGCATTGGTTGCAATTTCTTGGAATCTTTGCAACCGCTTGGCGAATGGGCGATCACCTTTGTGTATATAGCGCAAAAGATCGCAAGGCACCCAGATCCCTGCATGTGGGGGGATAGATACATAATATTTTATGATGTGCTCCTCCATGAACGCAGAAATCTCCTCAAATGCATCCATGTGAAGGGCAACTGTGGCGTCAAGGTCAGGGAGACGAGTAAAAAAAGGTGTGGAGGTCCAACTTCCCTTTGTATTTGGTGTGCTCGAGGAAGAGGATGAAGCGTGACAAAGGGGTGGATGTGGGTACAGATGCAGAGGTTGTGGCAGCATCCATGTTTAGCCTGGGGTGTGGATAGAGAGTGGAGGAGCTTAGGATTTGCAAAAGTGAAAATAGTGAATGAGTTAGGTGGCCCCCCTTTTATAATGTACCCTTTTTTTAAGACATAAAAAAAAGGCACTTTCACCAAAAAATGATTTCTCATCCCAATGCAAAAAATTATATTCAAAGGCATGATTTGCCAAAGAAAATCATGTTGATTACAACAGGGATCAATATGAAAATTGCAAGAGTTACAAAGTTATAAGATCGATAGCATAGTTCCATCTATCCCCCAGTCCTCCTCGATCTTCAATTTGTCTTCCATTCTCTTCCCAATCTGCGGACATTCATTACAATAAGCATCTAATGATTGACAAACCATGATGTATTGAAAATGTGGTGGAAGGATTCTCACCTTGTGACCTTGTAAACGAAATTGTGCTTGTTGAAGGGCCTCAAAACCCATAATAACCAAATGTTCTCGAACATTACTGAGAGTCCAATGCTTGTTCACTTAGACTGTCTCCAAAGCATCGTTGGGCATCTTCACTGCAATGTCAAAGCTTGCAATAGCGCCGTCTACACTCTGTAAGGGAGTCCACACTCCAAGCTTGCACATCCAACGATCATAGTGAAATCGTATGTACAAGGAGGTGCGGGATTTCAAATAGCGCATTCCAATACCTGAAGCTTCAACCTTACAACGGTACCGGTCCCCGTTGTGCATGCCCTCCACAAAACCCTAGTCCTCTTCTAAAAGCCTTCCTAATTCCTCGTAATGCACATCTTTACATACAAGCATTGTGGTAGTCTCCACAAATCCAAACTCTTTAAAAATGTGCACAAAACAATGAATAGGCAAACACCAGCTCAAGCCCACAGACCTAGAAGCTTTAGAGTATTTCAAAGAGTTTTGGACATCCATTATCATCTTTTGCTTGAAAGATGCTACCGACCACAAATCTGGGACCGGCCACTCCATACTTAATAAGGAAGTTACTTTGATGGGTTCAAGCGTTCCAAATGCTTGTGTAGAAGTAGGGACAATATAGGAGTGAGAATAGAAGAAAATCCTTCTTTGAACCAGTTTGGTTGGGCAAAGATGCGGGAACATTATTGCTCCAATATCCGCATGTATAGCATTGAATGTGCCGGAGAGACTATGTAGTGGCTGCTCCTCCACCAACGTGAATGGAAATATGACTATAAATGCATGACAAATGTTAAGTATGAATCCATAATAACATTACACTGTGATTTCACACCTAGCTTTGTATTCTCAAAACATGTACTTACAATGTGTTGGAAATCGAGGTGGTTGTTGCAAGTGCATGGTTGACATTGAGAAAACATGTTGCACAATGGCTATGGTTCCCTTGTCTTTGCGGTTCTTGAAGCCAAGGAGCTTTCCTTTCCAATGAAGATCCAAGTTTGCACGATTCCGCACACGATGAGGGCCAACAACAGATGGTTGCATGTATACCCAAGCACCTTTGGTGAACTCTTGTGGCACCCACTCATCATCTACACCTCTAGTTTTGTGGCATGCAAGTGCTGTGACCTCATCCTTTGGTCGCCTTTGCGAAGTAGAGTTGGCCATGGTTGAGCAACGCAAACTAGGAGGAGGAGAAGAACCTTGCTTGTTGCTACAATGTAGGTGTGATAAAGTGATATGAGAAAATGGTCAACCCTTGTGGCAATGGGAGGAGAAGGTGGACAACCCTTGCTTGGTGTGGCACTGGGAGGAGAAGGTGGATAAGCCTTGCTTGGTGTGGCAATGGAAGGTGGTAGGGGAGGAGAGAGGAGCTTCCTTGCTGCAGCAATGGAGATGGTGTAAAGAGAGAGAGTGTTGGAGTAGAGGATGAGTGTGATGGTTGCAACCAAGGAGGGGTTGGAAAAGGGGTTCTAGAGAGAGAAAATCCCTTTTTGCCTAATAACTAATTTTGGGGGAGCTCTGGATAGCAAAAAAAGATTTTTTAAAATTTTGAATTTTAGGGTTTTTGGATGCACGTTTTGACTTTTTGAGATCAAAAAATGCTTTTTTGACCATAAAATAGTTTTAGGGGGGTTTTCAGAAGATGAAATTTGAGTTTTGAAAATTTTGAAAAATTTCAAATTTTTGGGATTTTTTCATAACCGGATCAAAAAGGAGGGAAGTTCGAGGTTCCATATCCCCCCCCCCCCCCCACCCCACCTTCTCACTAGGTAAGAGCCCATTTAAAAAGTGTAAGACTACTTTGTGCCCCTACATTTTTGAGGGCATAGAGTGTGTCCACCACCCTCTTCTCATTGGCTGGCCTCTAATTAACCTTAATCCCAAAGGGCCCCTAGAGGGTTCATATTTTTCCTAATGTCTTCCAAGGATAGCGTACAAGAATGGCTAGTCTTCCTCTAGGAGAAAGTGTAGGCTTGGGCTTATGTTAATGGGGCTAAGTACAATTAGGCATTACTACTCACTGCCTCAAGAATTCCTCTCATCAATGGCTTGAATGCTTCCGTTTTCTTTTCAAGGAAGAAGAGGTCCCCTTTTATAGGTGAAGGGAACCCCCAAGGGTTTACACAAGAAGAGAGGAGCCAGTGTGAATAGGAATTGGAAAAGTTGGAAATGAGCTGTCCCTGCATGATGTGGGCAGACTGGTGTCCAGTATTTTGATCATATCTCCTCAACCGTGGCTCCAAATAAAAAAGCAAAAATATAGACAGAAACTTCAGCTCATTAGATACGATTTTTATTTTAAAATCATTTTCCAATTTGGATTGGAACCTTGTGTGAAAAATTCATCAAAATAGGGTCCATTTCTGGCAGCAAAAGTCTTCCCGTGGTCGCCTTAGCCTAAACTTTCATTTAATTCCAAAGGACACCTCATGCCATATGAAAGCATGACATTGCTCCTTGACAAAGTTTTGTAATCATGCTTGCAATAATGCATTAAAATAAGTGTATCTTTGAAATCATGCCACCTAGTGTCCCACTAGGATTTGATTCCCTCCTAGTAGCTATTTAAAAAGAAATATAAGAAAAGTATAAAAAATACGTAGAATATATATATATTGGAGTTTACCTTAGATATAGGATCTAGCTAGGGTGTGAGATGATAATGAGATAGTAGAAATAAAGAATCAATGCTTTTGCCCCAAGTTAAAGAGGCGGAGCTATTGAGCTTTTGCCATAGTATTTTCTGATGGTAAAGTAAGGATAGGTTACCCTTGAAAAAAATAATAGGATGAGATAGAAGGCTTATTATTATACTTAAATATGCATATGTACATTATAGGAAAGATAATTATGTATCTAAAAAGTTACAAGATAGATCTTGTAGCATGCGTTCCCACTATGTACGTGTCACAGCACGACAACGCGCAAATGGTGAAGGTGAACAAACACAGAGTAGAGAAGGGGGAGGATACGCATGAGGGCTCAAGTCGTAGATCAGATTGTTGAGTAGAGAGAGAGAGATGCGCTATGTGTGAGGGCACAGAGAGACACAAGGAGATGGGATGTGTAGGCAGGAAAGAAGCAGGGAGAGCCGGTGGGTAGCTGCATTGGGGTTTCGCACAGAGTAGATGATGGCACTTCCTTTGCTTTCATCTGAGCAGATTCACAGGACTACAAATTAATTCAATTTTGAGTGTAGATCCAATAGGTAGCGGAGGACGCATAGTGGATTGGAGAGGGTGCCACAGTGCCGACGGGGCCATCAGGAGGGTCTCGATGGAGACGAGTGCAACCGATTCCCTTGAAGCAGGAGGGGACCTGACATGTGTAGAGCCAGAGGAGGTGCTGAGTCGCGGTGCAGGTTCTAAGCACGCGGGGGAATAAAGAGGAGACCCGGAAGAGAGAGGAGAGAGAAAGGTTGTTTATAGGGGATCTCGCGAGATTCCGATTAATCAAGCTATTACATGCCCATATGGAACCCGATGCAAAACTCCACTTATCTCCTAGTATTACACAAACTTTCAGTATCAAATGGCAAAGGTAAAGTTCATAACCCACCACACGCCCCCTCCTAGTTTCTTTTTGGCGTGCCCAAAGGGCTAAGGCCACAATGATGTGTTCCCTTTTTGTTGGTGAAAAAGAAGAGGTTAAAATTTTAAAAATACACAATTTTTAGTATTACTTTATTGGTGGATGGAGACACTGGACACTCATTATGCGCAAAGGAGATCCAAAAAAAATGATGAACTTGGGGTGTGTGAGTCTGTCACTTTTCAATGAATTACTTTCCCCCCTCCCCCTCTTTCCATCTTCTGCCTCTGTTTAGGAGGAGGAGGAGGAGGAGAAGGAGAAGGAGGAGGGGAGAGAGAGAGAGAGAGAGAGAGAGAGAGAGAGAGAGAGAGAGAGAGAGAGAGAGAGAGAAGAGAGAGAGAGAGCGTTTCCATGTGTCACTAGGAGTACCACAGAGGGGCTTTATTTCTTTAGCTGTATCATGGAACAGGTCAAGGCTAGAGAGAGAGAGAGAGAGAGAGAGAGAGAGAGAGAGAGAGAGAGAGAGAGAGAGAGAGAGAGAGAGAGAGAGAGAGAGAGAGAGAGAGAGCGTTGCCATGTGTCACTAGGAGTACCACATAGGGGCTTGATTTCTTTAGCTGTATCATGGAACAGGTCAAGGCTAGAGAGAGAGAGAGAGAGAGAGAGAGAGAGAGAGAGAGAGAGAGAGAGAGAGAGAGAGAGAGAGAGAGAGAGAGAGAGAGAGAGAGAGAGAGAGAGAGAAACAGAGAGAGAGGGAGAGAAAGATGGGGCTGCATGATGAGCTGAGAAGTCTGGTGATGGAGGCCTCTGTCGATCTACCAAAAATAAAAGAGGGAGAGTATCCTTTGAAGTGTCTCCGATCGCCGCTTCTTCATCGGTAGTTTTTATTGTCCCGACAAGCAAAGGAACATAATTTTGTACGACACTCTCGAATGCAGCTATGGAGTCACTGACAACCTCTCTCTCAATATCATCAGCTATGGAACAGTAGAGGGCTCTCTCGAAGAAAAGCCCAGTTTTCTTTCTCTTCAGGAGGATACTTGTGGCAACCTTTCCTTAAACAAGGGTATTAGGGCAAGCACTAGAAATGGTGCAGGTGTTGCCAATAAGGTCTCTCTCTCTTGTGCTCCTCTTCGAGGGATGAAGCACGCAAATGGTGAAGGTGAACAAACACAGAGTACGTGCAGAGTAGAGAAGGGGGAGGATACGCATGAGGTCGCAGGTCGCAGATCAGATTGTTGACCAGAGAGAGAGAGATGCGCTATGTGTGAGGGCACAGAGAGACACAGGGAGATGGGATGTGTAGGCAGGAAAGAAGCAAGGAGAGCCGGTGGGTAGCTGCATTGGGGTTTCGCACAGAGTAGATGATGGCACTTCGTTTGCTTTCAAATGAGCAGATTCACAGGACTACAAATTAATTCAATTTTGAGTGTAGATCCAATAGGTAGCGGAGGGCGCATAGTGGATTGGAGAGGGTGCCACAGTGCCGACGGGGCCATCAGGAGGGTCTCGATGGAGACGAGTGCAACCGATTCCCTTGAAGCAGGAGGGGACCTGACATGTGTAGAGCCAGAGGAGGTGCTGAGTCGCGGTGCAGGTTCTAAGCACGCGGGGGAATAAAGAGGAGACCCGGAAGAGAGAGGAGAGAGAAAGGTTGTTTATAGGGGATCTCGCGAGATTCCGATTAATCAAGCTATTACATGCCCATATGGAACCCGATGCAAAACTCCACTTATCTCCTAGTATTACACAAACTTTCAGTATCAAATGGCAAAGGTAAAGTTCATAACCCACCACACGCCCCCTCCTAGTTTCTTTTTGGCGTGCCCAAAGGGCTAAGGCCACAATGATGTGTTCCCTTTTTGTTGGTGAAAAAGAAGAGGTTAAAATTTTAAAAATACACAATTTTTAGTATTACTTTATTGGTGGATGGAGACACTGGACACTCATTATGCGCAAAGGAGATCCAAAAAAAATGATGAACTTGGGGTGTGTGAGTCTGTCACTTTTCAATGAATTACTTTCCCCCCTCCCCCTCTTTCCATCTTCTGCCTCTGTTTAGGAGGAGGAGGAGAAGGAGAAGGAGGAGGGGAGAGGGAGAGAGAGAGAGAGAGAGAGAGAGAGAGAGAGAGAGAGAGAGAGAGAGAGAGAGAGAGAGAGAGAGAGAGAGAGAGAGAGAGAGAGAGAGAGAGGGGGGGGGGGGGGGGGGGGGGGGGAGGGGTAGGTAGATGAGATTGAGCACGAACCATGGCATATTGAAAATCTCTGCTTTGCAAAAACGCTTGCATCCTTGGCCGCTTCCTTGTCGAGCTTAGAGAGAGAGAGAGAGAGAGAGAGAGAGAGAGAGAGAGAGAGAGAGAGAGAGAGAGAGAGAGAGAGAGAGAGAGAGAGAGAGAGAGTCGTGCAACACTGCACCCCTGCTCTCTCTCTCTCTCTCTCTCTCTCTCACACACACACACACACACACACACACACACACACACACAGAGAGAGAGAGAGAGAGAGAGAGAGAGAGAGAGAGAGAGAGAGAGAGAGAGAGAGAGAGAGAGAGAGAGAGAGAGAGAGAGAGAGAGTTTTATTATCGTCCTCGGAGGTCAAATATGACCTATGGGACCAAATGAACATGTTACGTGGTGTGATTGGAGGTCATAAGTGACTCTCGATGCTCAAAAATGGCTGAAATGAGCATCGCAATAGAGAGTCCACATCGTGGTTGGGAGAGGAAGGTATGTAGGGAGAGCTCATGGCTGAATATATGGAGAAAAGAGAACCTAATGTGGTCAAAAGCTGAGCACTCAAGTAGTGTGTGTTACTCACTCTCTCACACTTGACGAGGGTATAAGGTGCAAAGTCGATGACACTCCTCGCGAGTTCCCCAACGTCCTGTCTCGCAGCGTAGAGAATGGGAGCTAAGACGAATGGAGGCCATGGTGCGGATTGCACTCAATAGGATGGGCTCAAGGATGTAGGGATGGGTTCGGTTACCTCGTTCGGAGAAGAAGAGAGATTTGTAGTTTGGGGCAACGTGTGTGGTGTAATGGCTGAAGCGAGAACCTCCGGATTTTTCCCAAGCCGTGATACATTGGCGTTGTAAGAAGGCCTTATTAACTTGGGAGTCGATCGACGCATCCTTGACCAAGTGACATGCCTCCCATCTTCCAAACCATTTCTTGATGTCAAGCATCCACCCCGAACTTAGTATTTTGCTCTTGCATGTCTTTTGAACCTTTTGACTTGCTTCATATGCGATTCTAGGAAGTCGATGCAAAGGGCTACGTTGTGTCTTACACATGTACTCCACAACCCTTTGCATGCCCAAGACCTCAATGGGAAGCGATCCGGACTCAAGAAGTAAGAGCATGTAGGGTGTTTGTGTCTTGACTTGGAGAAAGTTGGTGAGGAAACGCTTTTGGACATTCTCAAACTCTTTCCAAGTAGACTTCCCGATGCTTCCACCCCACACCTCCACTCCATAAAGAAGCACCGGTGTCACCAATGTGTCAAAGAGGTACTTTTTGAGAGCCAACACTTGATCTCTCCAGCATTGCACATGTTCTCAAATGCATAAGAAGCCCTCTTTCCGGCTTCCAAACGACGCATTGCACAATCCTTCCATTTATGATTGGATGGAACCTCAAGGCCAAGGTACTTGAAGTGATCTACCACTTCAAGTTGCTCATTGTTGTATACAATGCATGGATTTTTGTCATTGAGGGTCTTTACAAGCATAACCTTGGTTTTGGATCCATTCACGATCAGCCCGCTATGTAGGCAAAAGCGTTCCAAGACACTCATAAGCTGTTGTGCATCTTCTAAGTATGTGCCAAGAGCACTACATCATCGGCATAAAGCAAAAGCATGATCACCGCATTTCCTATCTTAACCTCTTCTATGCCTTCTTGCTGTATAAAATCAAGAACCATGCATTCCAATTCGTCAAGGAGTAGCCCAAAGAGGGTTGGGGAAAGTGGGCATCCTTGTTTGATACCAATGGTGCTTGCAAAAAATTCTGAAATTCCATCTCCCATACATAATCGACATATCACTTTTTGGTAGACGCGAAAGACTGTATGCATAAATTCTCTCGGCACTTGAAGGCTTTGCATACGTCTCCAAAGATTTCCTCGTGGTACCATGTCAAAAGCTTTCTTGAAATCCACAAAGCAACAATACAACTTTTTTCCTTTCAATAGAGACGCTTCCATAAGAACTCAAAGAGTGAAAGGGTGATCAAGAGTGCTATGATGCTTTCGAAAACCTGCTTGGCCAAGCACACGTTTGCCATTCTTTTCAGCCCATTCACTTATCTTCATCTCCATGATACATCCAAATAACTTTGCCATCAAAGAACCAACCATTATAGTGCGATAGTTGTGCACATTGTTTACATCTCCTCCTTTGTGCAAAGGTTTGATCCAGTTTTCACTCCAATCATGAGGCATGCCATACTGAAGTGCAAGGTTAAACATATCGCATATCCAATATCGTGTTTTCTTGCTTGTCCATTTAATCATTTCAGCCTTGACACCTTGAAGGTCACTGGCCTTGCGAGTAGCAAGTTTCTCAAGCGCGCGGCATACATCTTCAATGGTAAAGAAGGGAGACATAAACGGAAGGGAGCTACAACACTCCATCTTATCAATGTTGGGTTGCTCATAGAGGTTCTTGCAATGCATATACATATCCTCAAGAGTCAAGTCACCAAAGCTCTCAACGCGCTTGCCTTTTAGATTTTGCCAAAACTTGCCACATGCATGTGCTTTCTCTTGCGCTAAAAGAAGTTGTTTTTTGAATTCCCACCTTCTCCTCTTCTTTTGAACAAGTGCTTTGTATGTGTGTGAAAATTCCAAGTAAACTTCCTTGTCTTTGATTGCATCCAATCTTAGCAAGTGTTTTCGGGCTTGACTACATTCCATGTCAAACCATTTCTTCTTGGTGCTACCCTTCTTAGACCTTTTGCAAGACACGTGTTTCACCGAAAAGCATTCCTTCGCACAAGAGCAAATTACTTCTTTGAAAACTTTCCACTTGCATTCTAATGTTGGGCTCTCTTGATGCTCTATCATGCTTAACATTTGGTCCACCATATCAACATATATAAGTGCTCGTTTGAAGTTTAGACGTAGGTACAAATGATTCACATCATGATTGGAGGCTACATGCTCGGGCCGTTTACCACACTTGAGGTCAATACATAACATCCTATGATCCGATCCCGGATTCCATTCACCAAGTGTAAAGCTTTTGTATGCATTCCAGAGTGGATTCCAAGAACAACATATAGTCAATCACGCTATCACCATTGTGCTTTCTACATGTAAAGTTATTGGTGCCTTGCCATAGAGATACACCATTTGCAATGAGCATTCCGGTACTATTGCACATATGTAGAGGTGACTTTCCATAGTGATCTAGTTTTTTTGCATCATTAGAAATTCGATTATACATGTATGAGTCATCCATTCTTCTCGAGACATGCGGCATGTCGACTTGTTGTGTGTTGTGTTGTAACATATTTGTGCGAGCATTCATGTCTCCAAAAACAATGACTTCACCTTGATCCTTGTAATGAGAAATTTCTTCCTCTAGTTCAACAAAGGGTTGATCTCTATCCATATTCAAGCGAGCATAAAAGTTGGAGTCATAGTGAGGAATGTAGCAACCAGCCACAAACATGACTTGACCATTTGGGGGGCTGATTTTCAGCCATAAGTAGCGTTTATGCTTCTCTTCTTTGACAATGGAAACATCTTTTAAACCCTTTTTGGTCATACATGCTACGCCTCCTTGTCCTCTTCGTTGCTTTGCATTTTTGGCACACATCAAAGAATGCACATCGTATTTGTCAAATCCAAGAATTCGTTGCGCATCATGCTCCCATGTTTCAAGAAGAAGTATCACATCGGAGTAATTGGTAAGCTCATCAATGCCAATTCCGGCATTCCATGGATACCCGTTACAATTCCAAAACCTTATTCGCAAGCGTGAGTTTGTCTCATAGATCATGTGTCCCTATTTTTTGGGTGGACTTGCATCCTTCTCAAGTGGCTTTTCTTCTTGAGATGATACCTTAACCTTCTTGCTTCTTTCCTCATATGCTTTGCAACGTATATTTTGTTGCATAAGAGTGCGATCCTCATATACATTACAACCTGTTCCTTTGAGGTAGATCCAACCATTGTCAAGGATGATCTTTCTCTTTACCTCATCGCCATGGTACATACAATAGGTCTTTCTCCCGAGCGAGGGGCTCCTTGTTTTTCCAACTCGATGTGCACCATAAGCCATGATTCCTGATATACCAAAGTGTGTAGCAAAAAACTCTTCAATAGCAACCGCAAGAGATTGGGGTGTTTCCATGCTTTCCTCCTTGATTCCACGAATGACGATGTTCTTTGAGCGTTTTTGTCTTTATTGCAATTCTTGAGTGTCCACATTCTCTACATTCTTTATTGCAATTCTTGAGTGTCCACATTCTCTACATTCTTTGCTTGGACAACGACTTGCGTAATAGGAGATGTAGAAACCACATTATCTTTACATATATCAGCCCATGATTTGGATGCATTTTTCATCTCACATACATCATGTTGTATTGTATCTATCGTTTCCTCTTTCAATACATGATCACTCTCAACTTTGCTCAAGCGCTCTTTCAATACATTCATGTCAAAAGAGAGCGTTTACATTCTTGAACTTCATTGTCAAGATGCATCAAGCGTGTTGTTTGCATTTCAAGAACCTTCTTGAGGTGCTCATTCTCCACAACGAGAACTCTTAAAGTGCCATTCTCCATTGCAAGTGCGCGCAACTGTTCGCCTTGCTTGTTGACGGTTTCTTGTAACGAGATCAAGTAAGCCATGATCATTTCTTCCGTTGTTGTAGACGATATGGTTGGATTAGCATCCAAATTCCTTGGAGATTTTGCATCATTCTCCATGGCAAGTGTGGCTTTTCCACCCTTGCAAGTTTTGTTTGACATTGCCTTCAAGTCGGCAACAAAAACAAAAAGTTTTGACAATTTTTTCAGTTCTGAGATGCTGCTACAACAAAGACTTCCATCACACAAAAAAATTCTGTCTTTACATCAATGCATAGAGGGCTTCGTGCTCTTCGATTGAGGCTATAGATCACCTAAATCAGAGTTCGGATGAGCAAGTTATGGTCAAAAGAGTTAACTGTTGTCTACCAGGTCAAAAAATGGCTGAGAGAGAGAGAGAGAGAGAGAGAGAGAGAGAGAGAGAGAGAGAGAGAGAGAGAGAGAGAGAGAGAGAGAGAGAGAGAGAGAGAGAGAGATAGATAGATAGATAGATAGATAGATAGATAGATAGATAGATAGTTCTATTATCGTCCTGGGAGGTCAAATATGACCTATGGGACCAAATGAACATGTCACGTGGTGTGAGTGGAGTTCATAAGTGACTTTCGATGCTCAAAAATGGCTGAAATGAGCGTTGCAATAGAGAGTCCACATCGTGGTTGGGAGAGGAAGGTATGTAGGGAGAGATCATGGCTGAATATATGGGGAAAAGAGGACCTAATGTGGTCAAAAGCTGAGCACTCAAGTAGTGTGTGGTACTCACTCTCTCGCACTTGACGAGGGCATAAGGTTGCAAAGTCGATGAACTCCTCGCCAGTGCCCCAACGTCTTGTCTCGCAGCGTAGAGAATGGGAGCTAAGACGAATGGAGGCAATGGTGCGGATCGCACTCAACGGGATGGGCTCAAGGATGTAGGAATGGGTTCGGTTACTCGTTTCGAGAAGAAGAGAGATTTGTAGTTTGGGGCATCGTGTGTGGTGTAATGGCTGAAGCGAGAACCTCCGGATTTCTCCCAAGCCGTGATACATTGGCGTTGTAAGAAGGCCTCATTAACTTGGGAGTTGATCGACGCATCCTTGACCAAGTGACATGCATCCCATCTTCCAAACCATTTCTTGATATCAAGCATCACCCCGAACCTAGTATTTTGCTCTTGCATGTCTTTTGAACCATTTGACTTGCTTCATATGCGATTCTAGGAAGTCGATGCAAAGGGCTACGTTGTGTCTTACGCATGTACTCCACAACCCTTTGCATGCCCAAGACCTCAATGGGAAGCAATCCGGACTCAAGAAGTAAGAGCATGTAGGGTGTTTGTGTCTTGACTTGGAGAAAGTTGGTGAGAAAACGCTTTTGGACATTCTCAAACTCTTTCCAAGTAGACTTCCCGATGCTTCCACCCACACCTCCACTCCATAAAGAAGCACCGGTGTCACCAATGTGTCAAAGAGGTACTTTTTGAGAGCCCAACACTTGATCTCTCCTGCATTGCACATGTTCTCAAATGAATAATAGGCCCTCTTTCCGGCTTCCAAGCGACGCATTGCACAATCCTTCCATTTCTGATTGGATGGAACCTCAAGCCCAAGGTACTTGAAGTGATCTACCACTTCAAGTTTCTCATTGTTATATACAATGCATGGATTTTCATCATTGAGGATCTTTACAAGCATAACCTTGGTTTTGGATCCATTTACGATCAGCCCGCTATGTAGGAAAAAGCGTTCCAAGACACTCATAAGCATCTTCTAAGGTATGTGCCAAGAGCACTACATCATCGGCATAAGCAAAAGCATGACACCGCATTTTCAATCTTAACCTCTTCTATGCCTTCTTGCTGCATAAAGTCAAGAACCATGCATTCCAATTCATCAATGAGTAGCCCAAAGAGGGTTGGGGAAAGTGGGCATCCTTGTTTGACACCAATAGTGCTTGCAAAAAATTCTGAAATTCCATCTCCCATACGTAATCGACATATCACTTTTTGGTAGATGCGAAAGACTGCATGCATAAATTCTCTCGGCACTTGAAGGCTTTGCATACGTCTCCAAGATTTCCTTGCATTACCATGTCAAAAGCTTTCTGAAATCCACAAAGCAACAATACAACTTTTTTCCTTTCAATAGAGACGCTTCCATAAGAACTCGAAGAGTGACAAGGTGATCAATAGTGCTATGATGCTTTCGAAAACCTACTTGGCTAAGTGCACGTTTGCCATTCTTTTCAGCCCATTCACTTATCTTCATCTCCATGATACATCCAAATAACTTTGCCATTAAAGAACCAATCATTATAGTGCAATAGTTGTTCACATTGTTTATATCTCCTCCTTTGTGCAAAGGTTTGATCCAATTTGCACTCCAATAATGAGGCATGCCATACTGAAGTGCAAGGTTAAACATATCGCATATCCAATATCGTGTTTTCTTGCTTGTCCATTTAATCATTTCAACCTTGACCTTGAAGGTCACCTGCCTTACGAGTAGCAAGTTTCTCAAGCACGCGGCATACATCTTCAATGGTAAAGAAGGGAGACATAAACGGAAGGGAGCTACAACACTCCTCTTATCAACATTGGGTTGCTCATAGAGGTTCTTACAATGCATATACATATCCTCAAGAGTCAAGTCACCAAGCTCTCAACGCGCTTGCCTTTTAGATTTGCCAAAACTTGCCACATGCATGTGCTTTCTCTTGCACTAAAAGAAGTTGTTTTTCGACTTCCACCTTCTCCTCTTCTTTTGAACAAGTGCTTTGTATGCGTGTGAATATTCCAAGTAAACTTCCTTGTCTTTGATTGCATCAATCTTTGCAAGTGTTTTCGGGCTTGACTACATTCCATGTCAAACCATTTCTTCTTGGTGCTACCCTTCTTAGACCTTTTGCAAGACATGTGTTTCACCGAAAAGCATTCCTTCCCACAGAGAAAATTACTTCTTTGAAAACTTTCCACTTGCATTCTAATGTTGGGCTCTCTTGATGCTCTATCATGCTTAACATTTGGTCCACCATATCAGCATATATAAGTGCTCGTTTTGAAGTCTAGACGTAGGTACAAATGATTCACATCATGATTGGAGGCTACATGCTCGGGCCGTTTACCACACTTGAGGTCAATACATAACATCCTATGATCCGATTCCGGATTCCATTCACAAGTGTAAAGCTTTGTATGCATTCTACAATGGCTTCGAGAACAACATATAGTCAATCACGCTAGCACCGTTGTGCTTTCTACATGTAAGTCATTGGTGCCTTGCCATAGAGATACACCATTTGCAATGAGCATTCGGTACTATTGCACATATGTAGAAGTGACTTTCCATAAATATCCATTCTTTTGCATCATTAGAACTTTGATTATACATGTATGAGTCATCCATTCTTCTTGAGACATGCGGCATTGTCTACTTGTTGTGGTCGTGTTGTAACATATTTGTGCGAGCATTCATGTCTCCAAAGACAATGACTTCACCTTGATCCTTGTAATGAGCAATGTCTTCCTCTAGTTTCAACAAAGGGCTGATCTCTATCATATTCAAGCAAGCATAAAAGTTGGAGTCATAGTGAGGAATGTAGCAACCGGCCACAACATGACTTGACCATTTGGTGGGCTGATTTTCAGCCATAAGCGTTTATACTTATCTTCTTTGACAATGGAAACATCTTTCAAACCCTTTTTGGTCATACATGCTACGTCTCCTTGGCCTCTTCGTTGCTTTGCATTTTTGGCCCACATCGAAGAATGCACATCGTATTTGTCAAATCCAAGAATTCGTGCGCATCATGCTCCATGTTTCGACAAGAAGGTATCACATCGGAGTCATTGGTAAGCTCATCAATGCCAATTCCGCATTCCATGGATACCCGTTACAATTCAAAAGCTTATTCGCAAGCGTGAGTTGGTCTCATAGATCATGTGTCCCTATTTGTTGGGTGGATTTGCATCCTCCTTAAGTGGCTTTTCTTCTTGAGGTGATACCTTAACCTTCTTGCTTCTTTCCTCATATGCTTTGCGACGTACATTTTGTTGCATAAGAGTGCGATCCTCATATACATTACAACCTTTTCCTTTGGTAGATCCAACCATTGTCAAGGATGATCTTTCTCTTTACCTCATCAGCCATGGTACATACAATAGGTCTTTCTCCCGAGCGAGGGACTCCTTGTTTTCCAACTCGATGTGCACCATAAGCCATGATTCCTGACATGCCAAAGTGTGTAGCAAAAAAATCTTCAATAGCAACTGCAAGAGATTGGGGTGTTTCCATGCTTTCCTCCTTGATTCCACGAAATGACGATGTTCTTTGAGCGTTTTTGTCGTTCGTGCAATTCTTGAGTGTCTACATTCCTACATTCTTTGCTTGGACAACGGATTGCGTGATAGGAGATGTAGAAACCACATTATCTTACATATATCAGCCCATGATTTGGATGCATTTTCATCTCACATACATCATGTCGTATTGTATCGATTGTTTCCTCTTTCAATACATGATCACTCTCAACTTTGCTCAAGCGCTCTTTCAATACATTCATGTCAACAAGAGAGCGTTTACATTCTTGAACTTCATTTCAAGATGCATCAAGCGTGTTGTTTGCATTTCAAGAACCTTCTTGAGGTGCTCATTCTCCACAACGGAACTCTTAAAGTACCATTCTCCATTGCAAGTGCGCGCAACTCTTCACCTTGTTTGTTGACGGTTTCTTGTAACGAGATCAAGTAAGCCATGATCATTGCTTCCGTTGTTGTAGATGATGTGGTTGGATTAGCATCCAAATTCCTTGGAGATTTTGCATCATTCTCCATGGCGAGTGTGGCTTTTCCACCCTTGCGAGTTTTGTCTGACATTGCCTTCAAGTCGGCAACAAAAACGCAAAAGTTTTGACAGTTTTTTCAGTTCTGAGATGCTGTTACAGCAAAGCCTTCCATTACACAGAAAAATTCTGTCTTTACATCAATGCGTAGAGGGCTTCGTGCTGTTCGATTGAGGCTATAGATCACTAAATCGGAGAGAGAGAGAGAGAGAGAGAGAGAGAGAGAAGAGATGAGAGAGAGAGAGAGAGAGAGAGAGAGAGAGAGAGAGGAGAGTGAGCAGAGAGAGAAGAGAGAGAGAAGAGAGAGACGAGAGGAAGAGAGGAGAGAGAGAGCTATGGCATCATTGACAATCTCTCTGTCTCCCTGCAGGAACGCTTGTATCCACTTGTTGAAAATGACGGTGAATCCTTTTGTTGCTTGTTCAAGTGTGAAGGCAGCCATTGCCCTTGTCAGAGCCATGGTTGTGCAAAAGAGTGAGGCAAAGAAGGAACATGAGATTATGATAAGGCATGCTCTTTTTTTTGTGCCTTCTCTCGGCCGTTGTGGTGGCCTCCAACATTTAGAACAAGATGCCCTTGTAGAGTCAGATCTAGGAAGAAGAGGAACAAGTGCCCACCCCATCTGCGTGCAGCATCCCAGGCCTCCTGTGCTATAATTATTAGAGAGCGAAGGTGCTGTGGCACCCAAGAATGCGTAGCGGCAAGCTCCCAAGGGTAGAAATCTTCTGGCTTTCTTCAGATGAGAGCCATGGTAGAGTACAATATGGGCATACTTCTGTACAATATGGACATTATGGCAGAGGAGGAGAAGATTCTAACCAGAGCTGAGGGGAGTTGCACAATGCCATGGCCGAGCATGACACCTGTATCAACAACATCCTCTCCTTTTCCAAAGAGCTAGATCTTGGAGAGTGGCTGAATCTACTGCTCGTGATGCATATATATGGTGCATGCAGCTTGAGGTGTGGGAAGATGAGTGTGCAATCTTTGCGCGTTGGATTATACAAAGTGCTTCATCCACCTCTCTTTTCGGTCCTATATCTCTACTCAATTTGTCTTCACTGCTTTACAAACACACGTGCTGTTGCATTTATTGGGGCGCTGCTTTGTTAGCTGCTAGCCAGAGGGGGACAACATGCAGAACAGGCGGGTGGAGGTTGTGATTGGAAGTAAAGGTGTCTGTGTGTGTCTGTGTGTGTGTGTGTGTGTGTGTGTGTGTGTGTGTGTGAGAGAGAGAGAGAGGAGAGAGAGAGAGACGAGAGAGAGAGAGAGAGAGAGAGCTGCAGGCAAGGGAGAGAGAGTTGTGTTGCCAAATTAAATCTAACTGGGAATATCTCCATGGATTTTTCATAATTAAGAATTGTGGTTTGTGGCTTACTACCTCAATTTATCCTTACAACCTCAAAAGCACAGGCCTCGTGTTTAGTTCCAATTGCACAAATCCCATGTGATTCAAAGCGAACATTCTTATCAACGCACAAGGTAGCTTGATTGCGCTCAAACCATGAGCAAAGTCATGGAGGCCGAGTATTCGACCAACCAAGCTAGCTCCTTTGGACATTCCCTCCTAGTTCTTAACATATTTACGAGATTATTTTACTTTTGAAGAGCATAGGTTAATCTCTTAACATAGGGAGCATGCAATCAATGAGATTAGTCCAATTGTCAAAGTTTATTGCCTTATTATTTTACACTTAGGAAAAACTCTTTATATTTCATAGAAAGATATTGATCTTAGAGAAAAAATAGTTTAGGAAAGACGCTCCACAAAAAATCTTTGGTAGAATGTGTGTGTGTGTGTGTGTGTGTGTGTGTGTGTGAGAGAGAGAGAGAGAGAGAGTGAGAGAGAGAGAGAGAGAGAGAGAGGAGAGAGAGAGAGAGAGAGAGAGAGAGAGAGATGAGAGAGGGAGAGAGAGAGACCATCTTTGAGACACCCATCTTGTTCTCAATCAAGCGTAGTCAATTTTCCTTTAGTTCAATATATAGGTTGAATTGCCAAACTGTGAGAAAACAAATGCATGTCTATTTGATACATAGATACGATGATCGAAAATTGAGCATGCACTGGTGAGGAAAACATGTGGCTAACTAACTTAAAGAAGCTTTGACAAACTCAAAAATACATAAAGCATAAACAGACTATCAAAATTGAAGTACACTATCGACTGATAATCTTATACAAATGTCATCCAATTGTGCAAGCCAGAGGACAATGTTTAAGTCAAGCTACAAAAAAGCAATGTGAATAGTTAAACATATCGTCTTGCAATGAAACATCATAGACTGAAATTGCAAAGTATACAATGCATGTCATGCAAAGGTGCCATACAAAAGTATGGTAGAGAGCTGGCAATGTGCTCCAAAAATTATAATAAACGAAAGCTGTGCCCTTCCCGTAACATTTATGTGTTGCGCCAAGGAATGCATAGTCATGGGGTTGCAGGATACAGATAACAAATTGTAGTATTGTCAAGTTGGAGTCACGCTTGTGCAATTGAAACGTCTAGTGCTTTGAATATATGTCCTCCCTGCTAGACACAAAATATGCATTAAGACAAATACAAGAGATGTGGCATATTGATTAAGCTTAAAGAGAAGCACATTCAATTTTATGTTCTATGTCGCGGTTTGCTACATAAAGAGTTATGGGTGCTTTTCGATAGATTTTCCCTTGTTAAAAGTTAAAAACTACTCTCTCTCTCTCTCTCTCTCTCTCTCTCTCTCTCTCTCTCTCTCTCTCTCTCTGCTCGACTATCAACTCTTTCTCCTGCCTTATGTTAATGTAGCCAGTTTCCTATTTGCAATGCGCCCTCTCCTTATAGGACCAAGCATGGCTTCTCCTCAATTATGCACTCGTCGGTCATGCAGTAGCACTCCGGCGCAATCCCAAAGAGTCTCTCTAGGAGCTAGGGTTGATGCCAAGCCAAAATAGCAAGGATTGGCTCTTGCGTGTTGCTGTCGTCGACATTGCAAAAGAGAATATTGCTTGGTTTGTTGTCACAATGGATGATACAATGGGCATGGCAACGTGCAAGGGTTCGAGCAAGGCTGGCGACGATGGGAGCATCCTCACGATGGTCAAGCTTGAAGAGGGGAGGCGATTAGTCTAGCTTGGTGAGGAGATCACCAGCATCACAGAAGGCAGTGAGGAGATGGAAGCACGTTGGTGCGCCCAATTTCTATCGATAAGGGAGAAGCCAACCAGCAGGTGCCCGGCATTAGGCAGGATGATGATATCGGACTTCGGTAGGACTTATATGCATATTGGAGCAGGTACGGTGGGGATGTGTATGTCAAATGCGGCAATTTACAGGTTGGTGATGGGTTTTGGAGCTCTCCTAGCCGAGGAAACTTGATCGCATGTGCGCCCAAATTGAACATCAAGGTCAGCGGAGTCGAAATCTTTGTGGATTATTCGAGTGGTGGCTGCATGGTCATTTACTATTCGGACGTTATTTGAAGCCGACGAAACGATGGTTCGACGCGGCAAACACTATTTAGGAGAATCTTTTTGGTGATCGGGTTGGAATCTGGACCATTAACACAAGTGAAGTTTGGATATCAAGGTATGCGGAGCTCGCGACAGTTGTGCCGAGCATTCTCTCGTGGGAAGGTGGCCCAACTTGAGAGGATTTTTTTATAAAAAACAAGCTTTTTTGGTAATCTGGTCGCATGCAGAAAACGGGCAGAAGCATATAGCAACCAAGGAGGCCTAGCATGGAAGGGCTGCCATCTGCCAGGCATGAGAGTCTGGTGGCGGGGACGGCATTAAGGTGAGAGAGGAGGCCGCCATCGAGGAGGAGGGTGGGTGTGGGGGAAAAGAGGGCTGGACTGCAGTAGGCAGAAGGAGGACAGAAGGTGGAGGTCGCAAGCTGTATGGGCGGACTGTGCGAGTTCAAGGGCATGGAGGTCGTCCACGGCTTAAAAAAACAAAGGCGTAAGCAGCGCATCCAGTGGAGGAGGGAGAGAGGGGCCTACTGTCCAAGGTCGAGACCTCCACTAAAAGAAAAGCCGAGAGCTGCCCAGGCGGATATAGCAAGGAGAGCCGCCAGAGGGGGTGGCTTTCAGCATAACCTTGAAGGGGTGATCACTGAAGGGAGGCCGCCGCCTTGAGGTGTGCTGGGCGTGAGCAAAGAGAATGCCGGCAGTTGTGGTGGCTCAATGTACAGAGAGGACGGATGGTTGCAGGATAGGTGAAGGCCGAGAGCTAAGGGCTCTATAGCAGCTACAGAAAAGGAGTCAAGGGGCTGCTCACAAAGGGGCTCCTCAAGAGCGTAAGGAGAGGGGCACGCCAGTTGCAAGGGCGACCTGTGCTCCGGCTCTCTCTAGATATTGGACTCTCAAGGATGTGGCACCCTTTGAGAGTCGTCCGAGTGGCGCGCATGTTGACTTGCTGGGCCGATTCAGCAGGTCATTTTCGACACTCAGTTTTTTTTCCAACGGCCTTGGTTTGCACAAAAGGCTTGTTTTTCCAACGGCCTTGGTTTGCACAAAAGGCAAATGCTCAATCCAAAAAGGTGATTACACACCAGCAGCGAGGTTTGAACTTAAGTACTCGCAATGAGAGACGTGATGCTCAACCACTAGCATAGCCATAGTGGTTTGTTCCAAGCCCGTGTTCAAACGGTTATATTGTTTAAAACCGGGGTGTGTGTGTGTGTGTGTGTGTGTGTGTGTGGGGGTGGGGGTGGGGCGGTTGCCGGTGGACGGACCTCCCTGCCATGTCGGCAGAGAGTCCAATATTCTAGACGAGCCGAGCTTGGAGGGCTGAAAACAGAGCTTCAGGCAAGCATGAGGGGATTGGAGGCCGCAAGGGTGATGGCCATGAAACTGCAGGGCCGAGGGCTCATGAGAGAGGGTGGAGGTGATGCTACTGCAAGAAGAGGAAAAGGAGGCGTGCAAGGCACTGCGGAGGACAAAGGAGTTATAGCAAGTCAGGGTTGGAAGGAAAGCCATCAGTTGTTGAACATGGAGGACTGGCATGCAATTGAAGGGAGGCTGCGATTTTGAGGAGGGCTGGGAGTAGTAGATAGGGGGCCGCCTTTGAATGAGAAGAATTGGCCGCCAAGGATTGCACCAGAGAAGGCACTTGGTTAGAGAAGGCACTTGGTTGATGCCATCATTGTATCTAGGTGTTTTTTTTGTGATGCATAATGTGCTTGTAGTTTTCTCGAGTGGTTTGAGTTCAATCGTCCTTTCCGTCTAATCTCGTGCAGTGAGTCCGTGGTAGCGTTGGCTTTGGATAGGTTGTGTGTGAGTGCGCAGAGAGAGGAAGAGCGGTTGTGTTTTCACATCAGGGTTGTGTACGATCGAGGCAGGTATAGTCTTCCGGTGTGGGTGTGTTTACAATGTGTGATGGTGGGCTGTCCATAAGTGATTGCGTGTAGCTGGTGGTGCTTGAAGGCGAGCCGGTGCATTGGAGGTTGGCAAAAAGTGTGCGTGTGTGTGATTCTGTGTGGTTAGGTGTGTCGGATATTCATTGGGCTATAAAGAGGCAATTATTTTGTGTGCTGGGTGTGCTCCCCCTTCTCCCTTTCCAACGTGCCATCTCCCTTGAAGGTGAACGAGGGGGAGGATTCGGGTATGTCCTCAAGTACTCAAGCACTTGGGCCTTCCATAGGAGTTGGGTGTTTGTAAAGTGCTCCTCATCAATGAGCTTTGTTTTTCTTGCATAGCACGAGAAATCATGATCTGATTTGTCATGTCCTAGTGATCTCTCTCTGTCTCTGTCTCTCTCCCTTTCTCTACAAAAGTATAACTGAATAGAAGCAAAATGTCAAGCATAGAAAAGAACGCTACATGATAGTTTGGCTCAGAGCGTCCAAGAAGATTATTATTGATTAGGAACTTAAGCACAAGCCCTTTGCTCTATATTGAAAGGTTGGGCATATAAGCTAACAACTACAACTCCTAACGGAGGGGGAAATGAAAAAAGTGTTCAGATTTATGAGTACATGGGGAAGAGAGATTTAAATTGGTCATCTCTCTTTGCGCCTAGACCTCTATGTCATGTGAGCTTAATTTTAAGTCACATACATAGCAAATCCTAGTAAGTGGAAGCAAGTCCAAATGACATGCCCTTTGCTCTTGAGAGAAAAAGCAACAGTTTCACTTCCAAAAAGCATCAACCTCAAAGCCTTCGCACTCACGATTCTTACAACGAGCCTCGGTGAATGGGCTGTCTCGTGCATTGCATCTGCAAGGAAATTTTTTTGTCTGCTAGCCCTACAGATGCTCTTGTGATTATCATACACTAACCTCCGGTCCAAGTTCTTGTCACACGCATGTGATGTCCTCGTCAATTTGCAGAGGGTATAAACTATACCAGACATGCTGAACTGAGCAGTTGAATCTTCCATGGGCTACTACAGCTACTGAGGTCTGATTAAATGTCATAGCTCTCTTCCTTTAGAAAGCGTGGCAGCTTGTTGTGCTCGACCTCCACACTGTGTAGGCACGAAACAAAAGAAGCCCTACATGGGTGCAGCCGCAATGTCATGCAGAGACTAGAAGAAACACTAGGAGGAAGACAAAGAATAAAGTCTCTCTCTTTCTCTCTCTCTCTCTCTCTCTCTCGTGTTGATACATTCAAGCAATCAAAGCATAGGGAAACAATAGTGTCTAGAGACAAACCTGGATAATTTTGAACGCGATTGTTTACTGCTGCTTCTGCCTCTTTCTTGTGATTGGTTACTTGTTTATATAGCAGAGCAATATATTATATAGAGAAGGAAACAGTGAACATCGTGAAAAGATTTTCATGGCGGACTGCTTTTCTTTGGTTGGACTGATGGTTGTTTTTTTTAATTTTTAATTTTACTTGATGAGTTCTGCATACGCCACTTGGTGGCTTGTGGGTCCAAAGATGAGAGAAAGGGCCTTTGGCTCACCAAGTAATCAACATTAAGAGGGAAAAAGTATATCTTATGCATATTTGCTCTAATGGCTTCATTGTCTTTGAGAGGAGGGTAAAACATTGGACCGCCTACTCAGGATGCTTTCAGAGCACTTGTCTTCCTCATGAACGTCAAGAAGATGATTCTTGCTGAAAAAAGTTTGGTGCACACAAAGGCGCAATTTCTCTCTTCATGCATGTACCAAAACAGAAGTGATTTTGTTTCAATTAAACTTTAAGAATAGTAGGTAAAGAGGAATTCCATTTACATTGCTTATTTTGAATGGTTTTTTAGAAATGAAACATAGAAAAATTCGATAAAATGTCCAAAAATAACAAAATTGACAATAGAGTCACATGATGAGGATACTTTTGTTGGGGTAAAGACATGGCACTTTGCCTAGGGTCGGACATCCGATGTCCGGTTGCCCACTATGTGTACATACTTAGCTTATTCTTTCGGTATACTCTCAAGGGGTTCACTCAAAATAATGTACAATAGTACGTCAGTTCAACAAAGGGGTTCATTTCTCTTATAAACTTACAAAAAATTAACATAACAAAAGGGTGTTTTAAATTGAAAAATTGAAAATTTTGGTACATTAGGGGTTTTTTAAATGAGAAAAGCCGTACATAAGGGGTATTTTATACCTCAAAAAATAAATAATAAGGGGTTTCATAAATAACTCTTGAATGCATGTGCTATACAAGATCTCTATAGAGGGATCCCCAAGGATATACTAAAGAATAAGGAGCTCCTCAATTCTTGACGGCTTGGTCCACCAACACACAATGCTTCTCTTGCTTCTCCCTTTCCCCACATGCACCACACATGCATCGCACCATGAACTCATCCATCTACACTACGTGCAATCCTCCCTTAGTGACAACGGAGCTCGATGTTGGATC